>NC_050573.1:359591687-359891687 GCF_011100635.1 Trichosurus vulpecula
TTGCTGGGGTCTCCCATAGGTCCATCTACATACTTGTTCCATTCCTTGTGATTCCTATTTGCCCGGCTCTTTGACCATTTACTTTGTTCATCCTTCTAATATTGTGTGCTATTTGTTCTTATTTACCATTCTGGGTTCTCACTTTCTGCTGGTCCTGGTCTGTGCTTTCTTTATATATGTGCGGATTTACCCAGATCGTAGACTTCCAACTTGAAGGACCTTAGATATCACATACTCCAGTCTCCACTCACTTTACAAATTGTGGCACTGAGATCCAGGGAATTTAAGTGACTCAACCAAAATCACACATGTTAAAAGCAACAGAGCTATGATTTGAACACAGTTACTCAGACTCCAAATTCTGGACTCTTCACTCTGTCATGTCACCTCCTTTGCTTGCTTTTAACTCTTTTACACACCCTCTTTAATATTCTAGCCTCAACTTCACTGCCCCTAGTTCTTTGCCTGGCTTTATGACACATTATCACCAATATTTAGTTGTCAAAATGCTCTTCATTAAAGGCTCTAACTAGAAACATTAAAAAGCACTGTATTTGAAGATGGCAACTTAGAGGAAGATTCAAAGAAATGCAAATGCAGGTGCAATTAGGTACTGTTCCCCATTAATCTCAACTGTTTTCAAATGATGTTTAAAGTAACTTTAATTTTCTCCAGGCATGAATAGAACTAATTCACCTTCAACCATCTAAATTGGAATTGTCTCTCCACCCCCATTCTATAGTATAGAAATATAAATTGTTTCTTCCTTCCTTTCTTCCTTCCTTCCTTCCTTCCTTCCTTCCTTCCTTCCTTCCTTCCTTCCTTCCTCCCTCCCTCTCTTCCTTCTTTCCTTCCTTCCTTCCTTCCTTCCTTCCTTCCTTCCTTCCTTTCTTTCTTTCAAAAATGGCTTCCCTTCCATTTAGCCACATGATCCATTCATCTTACTTTGATGTATATTCATTCTAACTGAATGAAAAAAATCAGAAGCAGAACCAGCAGGATAGCAGCCATATTATGACTTGTTTTTAGACTTTTCATGTTCTTTGGTTCCTCAACTCTAACCTAATTGATTAGGTATTGAAATACTGAGATTAGCTATAATTAAATTCTGTTTTCACGTTAAACTACAGACCAAATTCTGTAGTCTTACTTGTGGCTGCTTCACGTTATTCCTGGGAAAGGTCTTAGATTGTCTTCCTAAATATTCCAACCAACTCCCCCCAGCATCAGCAGCCCTGTGAGCTCTGAATCCCTTTATCACTTTTCTTACAAGAACAGAAATAGTTAAAAAGAGAGATGCTACAGTCAAGTAGTAATTCTATGTAAGAAATATGACTTTCTTATGATGACCCTTTCCCCAATAAGGATAAAAATTTTTATTTCTATATGATCTTTTGCCCCATCTTTGCTTTGTAGCTAAAGCTGTTATTAGTAAGAAGTTGATAATGTTTAAATTTATATTACTAAGCCCTACAGCTCTGTAGTATTGATAACCTGCTTTCTGACACTAAATACCACCATTTAAAGGGACTACATAAATTTTAAAATGTAAATGACATGTGACAAAGTTGTATAGAAGGGTATAAAATGTTTTCTTCACACTCCAAGACTCTAGTCTGTTATTCAAGAGAACAGCTGGACTAACACACAAAGGAGGTTTCACCAGAAGAGAAATAATTTTGAGGTCGTTGAAAAATCTATTCTCAAGGTACCTGAAAATGTGTGGGGAGGACACCAAACACATATGGAAGGGAATGGGGAAGATATCAAATGCTGTTAAAAATGTAACTGAAGGAATTTAATAACTACTCCCTCATATCATGTTCATAATCTACATGCCCATCAAGGGCATCCTTGATGAAAGTATGAGAAGTAAACAGGAAGGCTTTTGCAAATGATGCTCTACAGCAGACCATCCCTTTGTTGTCAAATAATTGACTGGAAGATAGAAGTAATATGTGATCCTATTGTACTTTCTCTTTACAGACCACATATAAAGATTTGATTTGGTAAAACAAAACAACTGCCTAAAAACATTTCTCCAATAAGCTTTTTCATATTCATGAGCCAAAATCATGTAATACTCCCTGAAGAATATAACCACAGAGGCAACTTTGTTCAATGATTAATTACATTAAGTAATATCAAAATCTAGGAGATGGATATTCCCACAAGGTGTTTGACATTATTACGTTTAGAATAGAATTCAAAAGCAAGAGGAGTTCCCTACAGATGATGAGGTCCTCCGGATTTTCCTTTTTTTGCATATAACATCACATTGATTGCATCAAGTCCTGGGACATTGCAGAGCCTCCTAAGTGAGATCCAGAATCACTCAAAGTCTTTGGCATAATGATCCACACAGGAAAAACCAAGAGGGTGCGGAGCGTATCCTATATTTACAAATGCAATTAGATGGGCTGGCCTCTCATTCCATCTAGCTCGGAAAGATATTGAGAATGAACAATGAACTGGACCCAGAATTGAATAGAAGGAAGAGATCAAGCTGTGTGGACTTTCGGAAACTGTGCAGTGCTTCTAATCATAACAAGCTTCTTTCAGAAACAGAAACCTATCTATCTTTTTAATATCAGTATTCTTTCAGCGATTCTATACGGCTTTAAATCAAGGAATGCCACAATCTCCAAAGAATAAAAAATTGCAGGTCACCCAGAGGGCAATGAAAGCACACAGAGTGTGCAGGAGTGGGCTATGAACAAAGAATTGTGCAAGAGAAATAGCGTAAAGGAAGTAATCAGTGACATGAATGGAATGTCCTGGATAATCTGGGAAAAAGGAAGTGGTCTGGTTCTATAGTGAGAGGGAGGGGTAATAGATAGACAACCCATTTGTTCCAGTGGTCAAGTGATGCTGAAAAATACCCCATTACACTGGGTGGACTACTTGCAAAAGATTTATTGGAAAACATGGATGAATAACACAGGATGAGAAGGCATGGATGTATTATCATTTGTTCCATTTGAGGCATACTCACATAGAAGAGATCATAGATCCATCCACCAGCACCATCCTCAGCCTCTGAGATTCCCTAGTCTTGTTAGCTAGTCAATAAGCAAAGTTAATTCAATGCCTACTACAAACAGAGAACTGTATTTATTATGTGTGATGGAAGGTTACAAAAGAAGTGATAATGATAACGTATATTTATATAATGCTTTTCAGCTTGCAAAACAGTTTCAGGTTCAACATTTCATCTGAGCAGGCAACAATCTCGTAAGCTAATATCAAGAATTTACTCACTTTTTAAAAATTCGTTCAATAAATATTTATTAAGCATTTACTATGTGCAGTTCATTGTGAGAAATAAAAACACAAACAACCCTTTTTTGAAGAAAAAGAAAATGAGGTTCCAAGAGATTAAATAACTAACCCCAAGTCCCAGAACTCATAAACTAAAGAGCTATCATTTGAATTCAGTTCTTTTGACTCCAAATACGTACTCTCCCTACTTATCACAGTATTTTTTCTGAAGTAGGAGCCAAAGGCATGCTCTTTTCCCTCAAGGAGCTATCTGCCTAATAACAACTTTGTAAAAGAAATGTCAGAAACGCTTCTGTGGGGTAGAAGGAAAGTGGGTGTCCTCTGAATGCACTTTTAGTCTCAAAGTGTTACCATCTCTCACAAATGACATAAACATTTTTCCAACCTTCGGAACAAACAGCTCTAACCACTGGAAGGACTATAATAAAGCGTGGAGGAAGCATGGAAAGAGTGAAAAGATGAGGAGTTCGACAAAGTATTGTGGTGACAGAGAGAGTCAGGAAGGAAACTATTCCAGAGCAGATAAATGAAAACCACTAATGAATAAACCAAACAAAAAAGGCCCTTTCCATATAAACCAGGGCTACAGCACAGGAACTCCTTTGTGAACTAAAACTAGAGAGATGTGGTAGGAGAAAAGAGGTATGGCCAAGCCAAGCCTAGCCAAAATACCAACGCAGAGGAACTTGGGTTAGCAACCAGTTATTTTCAACATTGCCAAAAATGTTGTAGCATGGGATCTTTGTTGACTGGTAAGACTAGGTCATTGGGAGGATCAAAGACCAAAGTCATCTTAGAAAAATCACACCATCCCTTTGAAATAAGAGTGGAGAAGCTGGAGAATAAACACAAAATAGTACAGAGAGTGAGACTAGGAAAAATCAGGAAGGAAAGAAGGAAGGAAGGGAGGAAGGAAGGAAGGAAGGGAAGAAGAGAGGGAAGAAGGGAGGGAGGGAGGAAGGAAGGAAGAGAGAGAGGGAGGGAGGAAGAAAGGAAGAGGATAGGAAGAAGATGGAAAAAGAGAGAAAGAAAAGGAAGTGATGGAAAAATGGTACAGGTGAAAGACAATAGGTAAGAGAAAGGAAAAGTAACAGACAGTAGTATCAATGAGAATTAATGAGATATTAGGTAGAGTCCTTCCAGTAGGGTTTGTGCTTAATTCCAGTGACCCACAAGAACAGAGATGCAGGATTTTGCTTCTTTTAAATACTGTTGCTGACAGGCTAATATGATTTCCAGTCCCTGTGACAATGAGGTTGTGATGGCGCTGAGGAAGGGTAAGGTACTGAGAAATGAAACTCCTGACTTTTCCTTCTTTTGTTCTGCTCCTGCCCCTTTGCAGTAATATGGTGGCAATATAGTTTAGAATTGGGGCTAAACTTAATGACGTTGGACCTGAATGGATTCAGTGCCTATCTCCTTGGATCAAATCAGTTGCAGCAGCTGCCTTTAAAGCAGAGCACTTCTGAGGTTCCTGGCTGGACCGTAACATTTAATTTTTATAAGAACAGTCTGATGGTCTGCCAATTGTGAATACTCTGCCTTATCATCTGGTTTGAAGGCTCCTTAAGGAAAGAAGCCAAAAAGATTTTGTTTTTTGTTATTTTTGCTCTTTAGGAATGTTTTCTTTCCCTAGTCTGACTGGGTGTGTTAATGGCTTGTGCCTTTTTTTTTAACTGAAAGTCTTACGGCTATAAGCTAAAAAGATCATGGCCTCACCCACGCATCCTCCCTCCCATGAGGAAGAGGCAGCAACCTAGTGAAGGACTAGAGAAAACCTAGAGCTACATGCAGAGAAATGGAGAAAGAAGTGGTGACCCATTCCAGTATTCTTGTCAAGAAAACCTCATGGACATGACTGAAGGCCTAAACAACGCAAGCAGAGAGAAGCTCTACAACTTTGCATCCAGAGGATTCTTTCCACAACCAAAAGCGGCCATGAAGCTAGAAGAGCAAGACTGCAAAAAGCAATGCCCAGCAGAGACTGCATAGCCAGTGGAGACTATCCACTACATGTGGCCAGCCGGGAACAGGCCCAGTGAGAGCAGCATGTTGACATCATTGGAAAACATTGGTATCCCTGAAGCATCTAAGATGTGAGTTGCCCTTCCATAATTTACTCTGGCCATATAGGTTCCCTCCATGTAAGTCTTCCATCTGTATACCTCAACCACAAAGATTCCCTACTTACGTAGGGAATCAGAAGCATGTTCTTTACACGTCCGCTCTTCAAACTTACAGTGTTTGTATCTGTGGAAGAGTGCCCACCAAACTGTGGTAAGTCATGGTCAGGCTTAGCATGAAGCAGGGTCCCACCTGGACTGGCTCTTTCTCCCTCAATGCTGTCTCACTATTACCACACCTAGGCATTCGTGTGCATCAGTGGAATGCAATGCTGACCACATCTCAATCTCATGAAACTTTTCCCTTCCTTTGAGGCTCAGCCTAAGCACTGCTCAGTTGTTATGATGAAGCCTTCCCAGATCCCTGAAGTTATCATTTCTCCCTTCTTGAATTTCACACCACTCTGGACCTTCCCTATACAGTAATAAGCAGAGTTGGGGTTTGAACTTAAGCTCACTGATTCCAAATCCAAAACTCTTGCTGTTCCTTACACTAAACACTCCATCTTCCAACTCTGCATTTGCACTGGCTATCCTCCATGCCTGGAATGTTCCTCTCCCCACCTTCCAATTACTCTGTGTATGCCCCAGGTACTCTTTGTATTGGGCGACTGAGTGATACAATGGATAGAGCTCAGAGGCTGAAGTCAGGAAGTTCAAATCCAATCTCAGACACTAACTAACTGTGTGATCCTAACCCTGTCACCTATTTACCTCAGTTTCCTCATCTGTAAAATAGGGATAATACCAGCATCTTCCACCCAGGGTTGTTATGAGGATCAGATGAAATAACTGTAAAGCACTTACAAATGAAATCATTGTAAAGCACTTACTATGTGCCTAACACATAGTAAGCACTATATAAGTGTTAACTATTATTATTATTTCTTTGGTATGTATGTAGTTTCTTTCATGTTGTATGCACCATTACAATGTGAGTTTCTTGAGGTCAGGGATTTGCCTTTCTTGTATCTTTAACACTGTGCCTAGCACATAGAAGAATGTAATAAATGCTTGATCTAAAGAGTAGGTCTTACCTTGTCTCTCCTCCTCACCACCACCCTCACCCCCACCCCATCAATAAACTTTAACAACTCCCTATTACTTCCAAGTTCAAATATAAAATCCTCTGGCATTCAAAATCCTATACAACTTGGACAATTTCTACCTTTCCAGTCTTCTTACACTTTATTCCTCCTATGCAGTTTATGATCTACTGGCCTGTTTGCTGTTCGTCACTCTGTCTCCTGACTCCATGAATTGTTACTGGCTGTCCTCCCATGCCTGGAACCTGACCTCTCATCTTTGCCTCTTAGTTGCCCTGGCTTCCTTCAAGATTCAGGTCATACCCCACGTTCTGCAAGAAGCCTTTTGTGCACTGATATCCCTCCCTCCACCAGTGAGATGACTTCCCATTCACTCTATCTATGTCTTATACATTTGTATATAGTTACCTATCGTGTCCCCCATTAGAATGTGAACTTCTTGAGGACATGGGCTGTTTTTGTCTTGCTTCGCATCCCCAGCTTTTAGCACAGTGTTTGGCAAACAGTCGGAAGTTAAATGCTTTTTGACTTACCTAAGGCTCAAATGCAGTAAAATGTATAAAATACTTCCTTAAAGCTTTCGTTGGTTGGTTTGTTCTCAAAGAGGACCAAAATGACATCACTATGTTAGTGTCCAGGCACAGTGTGTCCAACTGTAGCTAATCAGACCAATACAAGCTCAGAAGTCTCTGCCACAGGTCAGGTACAAATAGTCCATATGAATATTTGGGGTGGATTCTCTAATATTGTACATCTCACCTTTCTTTTGAGTTGCAGCAGCTCAAAAGTCTAAAGCTTCAGCTTTTTGTTTTTTGAGCTAAAAAAACTTAGCTCAGTTAGAGACAGAGCCCTTTCTCTACACTGTATCACTCCCATGTAACAAGCATGTTTAACTTGTTTTTATAATTACTTATGTACGCCTCTTATTGCCCCATCTCCATTGTAAGCTCCTCTAAAGCAAGAACATTCTCTACTGAGTTGGATTGTTCATGAATTAAATGTTATGAGGGCAGTGGTATAGTCTGGTCCAATGGTATAATCTGACTGGTTTTGGTTAAAGTTAGAAACAAACTCTCAATGCTCTCCTTGATCCCATGGAAGGATCACAGAGTTGTCTATCTATTGAAAGGGAAGCTGAGACATTGGAAGGTTGAGAAAGTTCCCTGAGGCAACTCAGTAAGTATGTGACAGTGTTTCAATCAGACTTTTGAATTCAGAATGCCAATCCTATAGGAAATCCACAGAAATGCTGTCTTTACAGAAAGAAAATGTGACATTGCTGTGCCTATCACAAAGAGAGAAAGTGACACCTGGCAGTAATTGAAAATAACTAGATGAATTCAAGGGAGGGAAAACTTTGGCAGAGTATCAGGGAAAACATTTTGAACAGTGAAATTGACTATAACTGTGAGATGAATTCAGAAGTTAAATGATGGAAGTCTGAACTTTTTCAAGTTAGAAAAGGAGAAAAAATAGCGTACAAAATCCCTCTGAACTGGAAGGACATTCCATCGTTCCCACCCGCTATTCCAGATTAGCAATCAAATCTATTAAAGATTATAAAAGATCATTGGAGAATGAGTATGCAATTAATGCAATAAAATGACTCAAGCCTTTAAAGTATATGGCTTGGATAGACTGGGAGGTCCAGGTATTCTGTATATGGAGCATCACTAATATACAAACTGATGCGAGAGCAACTATTCTGCTGAATTATATTATGACGGAGCTATAACGAGTGATTTTTGCACCAGGCCAAGTAGCATGTATCATATTGGTTATATATATTTTTGTGATTTTTATTAATTTTTTTGTTTTTATATCACATATGCTTCCAAATGAATCCATTTCCTCCCAATCCAGTAAGCCATCCCTTGTAACAAAGAATAAAAAGGAAAGAGACAAAAGTGTCATGTCAACTGTAACTTACAACATATCCAGTATTCCATACCCATCACCCCCATCTCAGCAAGGAAGGGAAGGAGTTTCATCAAGTCAACATTTTTTTTTACAATTTACCTTTTTTTATTATGAACTTAGTGAACATCAGAAAATATGAACGTGCCAGGACAAAAAGAAGAACAGAAAAGATTGTCTATAAAACTGTGAACCTCTATCACATACATGGTCCTAACCACACTGTCCCTGCTTGTCTCTGGCCCCTTTAATTTTTTTTAACCATTATTTATTTATTTAATATTTTTAGTTGTTGCACTGATTTCCACAAGAGTTTGAATTACAAATTTCCTCCCCATTTCTACCCTCCCCCCCTCCCCACTCCAAGGTGACATATATTCTGATTGCCCCATTCCCCAGTCAGCTCTCCCTTCTGTCACCCCACTCCCCACCATCCCATTTTCCCTTACTTTTTTGTAGGGCAAGATGGATTTTTATGCCCCATTGCTTGTATATCTTATTTCCTAGCTGCATGCAAAAACTTTTTTTTGAACATCTGCTTTTACAACTTTGAGTTCCAAATTTTCGCTCCTTTCCATCCCCACCCACCCTCCCTAAGAAGGCAAGCAAGTCCACATAGGCCACATGTGTATCATTATGCAAAACCCTTCCACAATACTCATGTTGTGAAAGACTAACTATATTTTGCTCCCTCCTATCCTATCCCCCTTTATCCAATTTTCTCCTTTCACCCTGTCCCTTTTTGAAATTATTTGCTTTTGATTACCTCCTCCTCCCTTCTATCGTTCCCCCTTTTTTATCTCCTCCCTCCTTCTTTCCTGTGGGGTAAGATACCCAACTGAGTGTGTATGTTATTCCCTCCTCAGGTCAAATCCAATGAGAGCAAGATTCACTCATTCCCCCTCACCTGCCCCTCTTCCCTTCCAATAGAATTGCTTTTTCTTACCACTTTTACGCAAGAAAATTTACCCCATTCTATCTCTCCCTTTCTCCCTCTATCAATATATTCTTCCCTCATCCCTTAATTTGATTTTATTTTTTTAGATATCCCTTCATATTCAAATCACCCTGTGCCTTATGTCTACATATATATATATATGTATATATATATATACATATATATATGCACACATATGTGTGTGTACGTGAGTGTGTGTATGTCTGTGTATATGTATATGTGTGTGTATATATATATATATATATATATATATATATAAACACACACACATTCCCTTCAGCTACCTTAATACTGAGGTCTCATGAATTATACACATCATGTTTCCATGTAGGAATATAAACAAAACAGTTCAACTTTAGTAAGTCCCTTATGATTTCTCTTTCTTGTTTACCTTTTCATGCTTCTCTTGATTCTTGTGTTTGAAAGTCAAATTTTCTATTCAGCTCTTGTCTTTTCACTGAGAAAGCTTGAAAGTCCTCTATTTTATTGAAAATCCATATTTTGCCTTGGAGCATTATACTCACTTTTGCTGGGTAAGTGATTCTTGGTTTTAATCCTAGCTCCATTGACCTCCAGAATATCATATTCCAAGCCATTTGATCCCTTAATGTAGAAGCTGCTAGATCTTGTATTACCCTGATTGTGTTTCCACAATACTCAAATTGTTTCTTTCTGGCTGCTTGCAATATTTTCTCCTTGACCTGGGAACTCTGGAATTTGGTGACAATATTCCTAGGAGTTTTCTTTTTGGGATCTTTTTCAATGGGTGATCTGTGGATTCTTTCCATTTCTATTTTACCCTCTGGCTCTAGAACATGAGGGCAGTTCTCCTTAATAATTTCTTGAAAGATGATATCTAGGCTCTTTTTTTGATCATGGCTTTCAGGTAGTCCAATAATTTTTAAATTATCTCTCCTGGATCTATTTTCCAGGTCAGTGGTTTTTCCAATGAGATATTTCACATTGTCTTCCATTTTTTCATTCCTTTGGTTCTGTTTAATAATATCTTGATTTCTCATAAAGCCACTAGCTTCCAGTTGCTCCAAGCTAATTTTTAAGGTAGTATTTTCTTCAGTGGTCTTTTGGACCTCCTTTTCCATTTGGCTAATTCTGCCTTTCAAGGCATTCTTCTCTTCATTGGCTTTTTGGAGCTCTTTTGCCATTTGAGTTAGTCTAGTTTTCAAGGTGTTATTTTCTTCAGTATTTTTTTGGGTCTCCTTTAGCCAGTCATTGACTTGTTTTTCATGGCTTTCTTACATCACTCTCATTTCTCTTCCCAATTTTTTCTCTACTTCTCTAACTTGCTTTTCCAAATTCTTTTTGAGGTCTTCCATGGCCTGAGACCAGTTCATGTTTTTCTTGGAGGCTTTTGATGTAGGCTCTTTGACTTTGTTGACTTCTTCTGGCTGTATGTTTTGGTCGTCTTTGTCACCAAAGAAAGATTCCAAAGTCTGAGTCTGAATCTGAGTCTATTTTCGCTGCCTGGCCGTGTTCCCAGCCAACTTACTTTACCCTTGAGTTTTTCGTGGGGTTATGACTGCTTGTAGAGTAGAGAGTACTTTGTTCCAAGCTTGAGGGGATGCTCTGTTGTTTTCAGAGCTATTTCTATACAGCCAGCTCTGCCACACCCCAAGAACCGCCAACCCTAACCAGACTCAGATCTTAAGCAGGATCTGCACTCCTAATCTGATCTGCCACCTAATTCCTCCCACCAGGTGGGCCTGGGGCTGGAAGCAACTGCAGCTGTAGCTCTGTAAGCAGCCTCAGAACTGCATCACCTCCGCTTCCCCCTGGGGTGGTGGCAGAACCAGGAACTCCTTTCACTCTGTCCCAGCAGTTTTTCCCACTAACTTTCTCTGTTGTCTTTGGTGTTTGTGGATAACTGCCACAGCTCACTGATTCAGGGTTCTATGGCCTGTTCTTTCAAGCTCCTGGTCTGCTTGGTCCGGGTGCAGCCCACGATGGACTCTGCTCCACTCCCAGCACCATGCTATAGACCCTGCAACGATCCAGGCTGTCCTGGGCTGGATCCCTGCTTCCCTCTGCTATTTCGTGGGTTCTGCAGTTCTAGAATTTTTTCAGAGCCATTTTTATAGGTGTTTGAAGGGTCCCGGGGGAGAGCTTTAGGCAAGTCCCTGCTTTCCAGCCAGCATCTTGGCTCCACCCCCCATCAAGTCAACTTTTAAAGACAAATTCAGTTACAGAGATAGGAGGAGGGATGGAGAGAGATCCTGAGACATAGCAATGCAGCTGAATATAAATAGCATGGATGATGGTAGATAAAGCACTGGACTTGTAGTTCAAAGACCTGAGTTCAAAATTTGCTTCAGATACATGCCAGCTGTGTGACCTTAAATCATTTTTACCTCTTGTTTCCTCAGTTTTGTAAAGATTTTTTGTAAGATTGGACCAGATGGCCTGTATGATCACTCCGAACCATTACTATAGAATCCTGTAATTCTGTTGAAAGAGAGAAGCAGGGCATCTGGTAACTTCCATTCCAACTATTTTATTTTCCTGCTAAGTAGATGCTAAACTCAGTTATTTCTATGTTATGGAAAGAAATACTTGCTGAGTGGCAAACAAACTTTCGTCTCTCCTTGCCTGCTTCCTTCTGTATGGTTTTGTTGTTGTTGTTTTATTATCTTTCCTTTTTCCTGTTGTCGAGTAGCTTCTTGATTGCCTGGAGCATATGCAAAAGGTCATATTGACTGATACATGGTCAAATTAACCCAGCCTGGAAGATTAACTTGTTTCAATTCATTGTTCCTTGCTAAGACAATCTTATGGGCAGTAGGGCCAGCATTTCCATATCCCCCTGTTTGTGGGATGTTATAGATAGATCATATGCAATCACTAGAGGCCACCAAATAGAGTAGTAGAATGTAAGTTAATTGAGAGAAGTCATTGTCTTATTTTTGGTTTTCTTTGTATCTCCAATGCTTAGTGGCGCTTTGCACATAATAGCCGATTAATGGTTAATGGAGGATGCTCTCTCACTTTCCTAGTCTTGCACACAATGAAGAAAGGCTGTGTGCTGGCTCCAGTGCTTTTTATCACGATGCTTTCAACAATGTGGGATGCCTTCAATGAGGATGAAACTGGCGTCAAGATCAGCTTCTACACTGACCATAAATTATTTAACTTGAAAAAGTACAAGCCAAGACTAAAGTGGAGGGACAGTTGGTGCACTATTTTTTGTTTTTGGATGATTGCACACTCAATGCATCCTCTGAGACTGAGAAGCAACAGATTATGGATCAATTCTCTGCCACTTGTGCTAATTTTGGCCTGACAACACCAAGAAAACAGAGGTTGTCCACCAGCCAGCCTGCACCATCCATAAGTAAACCATGTGAATGCTTTGGATAAGTTCACTTATCTTGGCAGTATACTTCCCAGGGATGTACACATAGATGATGAGGTTGACACATACTTTGCCAGAGCTAGCTCAGTGTTTAGGAGGCTCCAAAAGAAAGTGTGGAACAGAAGAGGTATAAGGCTGCCTGCCAGACTGAAGGTCTGTAGAGCTCTTATGCTGACCTTGTTGTATGCCTGTGAAACCCTGACAGTTTACAAGCACCATGCCAGGAAACAGAATCACTTCCATTTGAATTGTATTAGGAAGATTCTGAAGATCACCTGGTAGGATAAATTATAGAAGCTGAGATCTTTTCTTGAGAACTCAAAGAAGCAAGTAGTCACACGGAGGTCAAAAGAAGTGATAACAAGGATACTCTCAAGGTCTCTCTAAAGAACTTTGGATTCAGTTGTGAGACATGGAAGACACTGGCATAGGACTGCCTGTATCGAAGAAGGCACTATGCTTTATGAGCAAGGCAGAATTGCAATAGCTTAAAGGAAATGTGAGATATGCAAATTTAGAGACATCTCCACTCCAAATGTTTATATACACTATTTGTGCTCAACCTATGCATTCTGAGCTGCTATTGGTTTGATCAGCCACAGTTGGACACACTGTACCTTGACCCCAACATAATGATGTCATTTTGATCCTCTTCAATCACAAATAAAAATTGAACCAAATTTAACTGAATCCTGGATGATCCTTTGTTGGGGGTATTGTATGGAGGATTCTCTGACAATTCTGGCTTAAACTAACCATCCGTCACTGATGTTGCTTCTGAGGCAAAATCCAAGCCTACCAATCATATACAAATTGACTACATGCTTAAAAACAGTATATCAAATGTTACAATACCATTTACAAATAAAACATGCATAGGACAGCCTATGAAAATCTTTTCTTTTAATCTGTTGTTTTGGAGCACTTACTGTACAGAGCTGAAATATTTTCTTTCAATGGGTGAGGGGAAGAGATTAAACCAACAAACAAAATAAAACTTCCTCCTTTTCTGCCAACTACAAGTCAACAATAAAACTGGCCAGTAACTGCTCCAGGAGCCCAAAGATCTGGGCAAATCTTCCAGGTGGTCCAAGGAGGGGACCACCCTACTGACCACTAGCAGTCATATTTTACCATGACTCTAAACCAGGGTTTGCGCAAAATGATTAGGAGGCTTGAGACATGATTTATTAGGGGTATCACGTTGTAGGGAGAGGAGGGGAAAGAATGGTTAAGCTTCTATTTTAGTATTCTAAGCTTCATTCCATATTTTATGGACATACAAGAAACTTTTTTCAGGGTTATTGTTTAATGGGGCATGAGGAGAAGCAAGTCAGGAAAAAAGCAGCTCTTAACACAGTGTCTTGTATATTTGTTGTTGTTCAGTTGCTTTCAGTCATATCAACTCTTCATGACCCCATTTGGGGTTTTCTTGGCAAAAATACTGGAATGGTTTGCCATTTCCTTCTCCAGCTCATTTTCCGGATGAGGAAACTGAGGCAAATAGGGTTAAATGACTTGCCCAGGGTCATACAGCTAGTGTGTGAGCATGAGTCTGAAGCTGGAGTTGAACTCAGGTCATCCTGACTCCAGACCCCAAGATCTATCCACTGTGCCACCTAGCTGCCCCAGTCTTGTACATAGTAAGCACTAAATAAATGCTTGTTCCCTGCCCTTTTTGTCTCTCCTCCCCCCTTTAATCTTGATTCCAGCTCTTTGTCTATTTGCAGTTCAACATATAGGTAGTGACAAGCTAGCTCTGTGGGTTATCCATCCAACCACAAATCATAATCTGAGCAAAAGGCATTTTTTTATTCATCGAAGTTTTTCTGAGATAAGTGGTAGTTAACTGCCTTGGCCAGGGTCACATTGACAATGTGTGTAGGGGGACCTGCACCCAGGTCTTCCAGCTGTCTAAGCTGTTTCTCTATCTACTGCTCCATGGTGTATCTTTAATAACAATAATAATATTTTTGTTTTTCAGTTATTTTTCAGTCATGTACAACTCTTCATGACTCCATGTGGGGTTTCCTTGGATAAGAGTGGTTTGCCATTCCCTTCTCCAGCTCATTTTCCAGATGAGGAAGCTGAGGCAAACAGGGTTAAGTGATTTGTCCAAGGTCACACAGCTAGTAACTGTCTAAGGCTAGATTTGAACTCAGTCCTTCCTGACTCCCGACCTGGCACTCTATCCACTGTGCCACTTAGCTCTCCTAGCTCTAACGTATATAATCTTTTTTACAACAATGCTGCGACATAAATAAAAGTATTATGATCATCATTGTACAGAAATAGAGGGTCAAAGTGACTTGCCTGAAGTCATATACCTATTTGTGTCTAATGGTAGCCATGGGGCAGAGGGGGAGGGCTGGGGCAGAAGAAAGAAAAAAAAAGGAAAAAAAAAGAAATTTGCATGATAACTTTATTGTACATTTGGGGGGAATAGCAAGTTGTATAATGTAGATTTGCAGTTCCATGTGCAATCATCTTTTTTATTATACTATGTTATGGAAATGTTTGTTTTGTTCCATGAATTGAAAATAAAATAAATTTTAAAAAAGTTAGTGGCAGAATGTGTGGGTCACAACCTAAAAGTGTTATCAAGAACAAAGACAAATAACAACAAAAAGAGAGCTATTTGTCCCCACAAAAAAGTTAATAGCAGTCTTATATTGATTTTTTTTTCATCCCACTCAGGCTGAAAGTCCAGGCCACTGTCAGGGCCTATGCCACAGTGGATTAGCACAGAAGCTTTGGTCTACTCCATTTCTAACCTGGATTAGTCGCTCCTAGGCACTCTGGTGCACACCCAGCCCCCTCCCCCTTAAGTCTACTACAGCTCAGAATTTCGAAACTTCTTTGATCCACCAGCCTCAGGATCCCAGGTAGCAAGGGTTACAGACTTTTGCCACCACTCTTGGCCTTATATGGAATGAAAAAACTAAACTGGAGGCAATCTAATGTTCAACAATAGGGGAATGGACTAATATGCATGAGAAATATGAAGAAATCTGAAAATAGCTTTGTGAAATAATGCAAAGGGAGCAAAGCAAACCCAAAGAATGGAGCACGTACCAACTCTGATCACGTAAGAGGAAAAATGAATGGACAAGTGCAGAATCCTATAGGGGAACTCAAGTTAGTGACTACAATTAATTAATTTGAAAGTTAATTTTTGTTAAGCAAGTTTAATTAGTTATACCCATGTTCAATACTAGTTTTAAAAATAAAAACATTAATTTTTAAAATAAGAAAGTTACAAGCAGAGACAAGATTAAAATTCAGATTCTGTATTCCTAAGTCTGAGTTTATTCCTCTGCCAGTGCTTCCCACTAAAAGTGGATTGTGAACCCTTTGGAGTCTCACCATAATGATCCATGAGTTTTGAGCTAAAAAATCTTTAATGGCACCTCAAGGAGTAAATACTTGTAGAATATTGTGAGTAACATATTAAATTACCCTGGGAGTTCACAACTCATTTTTTTGTTATTGTAAGGGGTTTATGGGACCAAAAATGTTGGGAACCACTGCTCTAGACCAGAGGTGTCAAACACATAGCCATATGTGGCCCGCAACACTTGGGAGTACAGCCTGAACCAGATTAAAATGTAACTGGGAAATATTTAACAAAATAAAGAAAAATACAATAAAACATAGATAATATTACATTTTGATACTAAGTCAATATGCTCTCCACAGGAATCCTTATGTACAGTTCAGTGGCCTCTATCTCTATTTCAGTTGATATCAATGTGCTAGACCAGGGGTGGGGAACCCTTGGCCTCAAGGCCCCATGTGACCTTCTAGGTCCTTGGGTGTAACCTTTTGACTGAGTCCAAGTTTTATAGAACAAATCCTTTTATTAAGGGGATTTGTTTTGTGAAGTTTGGATTCAGTCAAAGGGCTGCACTTGAGGACCCAGAGGGCCACATGTGGCCCACCCCTGTTCTAGACGATATCATGTTCTCCATTACTATCCTACCTCATTTCGCTCCCTACATTGATGTCTACAGTTTGGCAAACTCAAGCCTAAATCACTAGTACAGAGGTCCTTAGAAGTCCATGGGTTACTTTCTCTTCTCTCCATCTAATGGCATATTCATAATTTCAATAAATTAGAATGTTTGTCAAAATAGAATAGAGCCCCATAATGGGGGTGTGGGAGCACTTTCAAAGTTATAATAAAGAAGCCAGTACTGTATACCAAGAATGTGATTTGACCTGTAATAGAACTCAAACTGTGGCAAGCTGAAATTTTTTATAAGAGATATAAGGAGATGTCTATTTCCTCCTCTCTCCTAATTGCCTGGCTGATCCCGATCAGGCAGCCAAGAAGGGTATGAGCCAATGAGACCCTCAGGGAAGAAACACTAGACCAGTAGGGACTGGCTCAGTAAAGGAGATGAGGCAATCATTAAACCCAAGGTCATATAACTCAGCCTGAGGAAAGTTGATTATGGGGCATTTGAAGCTGTGTGAACACAAAGGCATGTTATGGTCTCTTTTGAGGCAAGAATTTGGAGGAGGAGCATGGGTGGGAGGTAGGGGAAAGGGGTAGCAGGGAAATCCAGGAAAGAATTCAGATTGTTTGAGACTAGTGGAGCCCATGAAGAAGGAGAAGACTCCGTTCCTCTTTCAGTTGGGGAACTAGGTCTCTTATGTGTGTGGGACTCATTAGATTTTATTTTCCACCAGCATATGAGACTGATTAAATCTGGGTTCCTGTCAGTATTTGGGGTTCACTAGACTAAAAACTGCTTGTATTTCTAGAAAGCATTAGTGCTTCTCCACCACCATCATCACAGCACCCTGAAAGGTGGGAAGCATAAACAATATCCCCTATTTACCCAGAGAGGTTGAATGACTTGTCTAGGTTTCCATAGCTGGGACCCAGAATACACCGTTTCTGAGCTCAGGACCAATGACATTGCCATTACGCTATCAAGCTCTTCTGTCCTCGATTCTTCTCTCTGTTAGTACTCACTAGGAGTACCTGTTTCCCTATGAGAGTATTTTAATGTATTTACTTAAAAATTACTCACTGAAAAAAAAACCTTCAATGACAGTGTTTCTCTCCAAAAGCAT
Source organism: Trichosurus vulpecula (assembly GCF_011100635.1). Lineage (NCBI taxonomy): Eukaryota > Metazoa > Chordata > Mammalia > Diprotodontia > Phalangeridae > Trichosurus > Trichosurus vulpecula. Next base: position 359,609,466 of record NC_050573.1, read on the forward strand.
TGTGGTATGGTGAAAAGAGTGCTGAATTTGGATCCTGCTACTTATTATACCTGTGTGAACTTGGACAAAGAACTTGGCCTCTCTGGGCCTCAGTTTCTTGTACCTAAATTGAGGGGAAGTTTGGATGAGATGATCTCCAGGATCTCTTCCAACTTGAAGATTCTAAATGATCGTATGAAGATAATGAATTTAATAACACTTTAAAATTGTAGTATATTAACAAATAGTAAGCTGTGATTGACAACTAGGTGATGCAGAGGATAGAACACTTGTCCTGGAGTCAGGAAGACCTGAGTTCAAATGTGGCCTCAGACACGTACTAGCTGTGTGACCCTGGGCAAGTCGCTCAACCTAGTTTGCCTCAGTTTCTTCATCTGGAAAATGAGCTGGAGAACGAAATGGCAAACCACTCTAGTATCTTTGCCAAGAAAGTTAGACACAACTGAGCAACAGCAACAACACATTATTCCTACTAAAAAGTGGCAAATGCTATACAATGAAAGGGAGATGGGAAAAGTAAGCTGAAAATGACTATCAGTAAGTAAGTGAAGAAGGAGGAAACAGGTTAATCTCAGCCTGCCAACAGAGCATCTTTCTTTTCTCTGTGGGTGTGTGTTTAGTCATATTGAACGTTTAGTTGTTTTAGGAATATTAGGAAAAGATGCTGCTCCAGCAGTGAGGGGGATAGAGCATTTCTGCGTTTTAGTTTTGTTTACTTCTGTTTTGCTTTGTCTAATAATTAAAGTTTTTCCCAGACCAAGAAGTGGTCTGGGACTTCGTTTTAATTCGGAATTAGTGGAATCTTCCATTTCCCTGAATCTTCTTTAGAAACCCCAACCAGATGTTTTCAGCTTTTAGATTCAAGTCAAGTCTGTGACAGCTGCTCAAGCTTCCCTATCAGCTGTCCAACCAGGGACAGTCCCATCAGGGCTAACTAATTGTAGTTTGATTAAAGCACACAGTTCCATGCTACCATCTGGTGTGTGGAGGCTCACTTTCTGTGATGTACCCACACTAGTCACTCAAATAAGTATCTAACCAGTTGCCTAGCCCACCCCTCTTCTGTAGGATTTTTGATACACAGACACTAAGAAAAAAGTTCATGGTCCCTGGATATTGTTAGAATTCAGCCTGTAGGAGGAAATAATAAAATAGGAGAGATCACATCATTGTCCCTCCTTATTAAAAAAGGCAACCCCCCAACTTGACTCCTGTTGTTTTTGTTGAGTCATTTTCACCATTTCTGACTCTTTGTGACCCCATTCAGGGTTTTCTTGGCAAAGATGTTAGAGTGGTTTGCCATTTCCTTCTCCAGCTCATTTTACAGATGAGGAAACTGAGGCAAACAGGGTGAAGTAACTTACCCACGGTCACACAGCTAGTAAGTGTTTAAGGCCAAATTTGAACTCAAGTCCCAGGCCCAGTGCGCTATCCATTGCACCACCAAGCTGCCCTAATTTGACTCTATCAGTCAAATCATCCAGCGTAGGATTGTAGACCTATTAGTAACCTTAGAAGTTATCTAGTATCTCATTTTATAGATAGCTAGGGCCCAGAGAGGAAAAATTGCTTGCCCAAGGTCACAAAGGGGGTAAGTAATAACAAGATTTGAACCCATAACCTTCGATTCTTAATCCAATGTTTTTAATGTTTCATTACAGTTTTTATCTAGTTGACCCCAGATACTATGCATCCAAGTTTCTATTTTCAACTACTCAGCTCATTATACTTTTTGTTAGTTTAGCTTAAACTAATTAAACTTTTGGTAATTGGTATGCTACTTGTGTATCCGCTCACGTATGATGTTCCTGTTCCTCTGGCTTCTCTTCACTCAGACCCCTCCAGCTTCCTTCTGGTCACTTTGACTTCTGCTTGGAATCAACTCCACACTGTCTTAGCTACCCTCATTCCTTTCCAGGATGTGGCACAGATAGTGAGACTTACCCACTTATTATTGCTGCGGATGCGGCCCAGGCTAGCCTCTCATGTTCTCGCATCCTATGGAGAGCTTCTGACCACTAAGCAGGAAGCATCAAGATGGTGTCTTAGAACACTGAGGTTACTTCTGGAAGATGGGGCTATTCTCTGCTTATTTGAGTCCTATCCTTTCAAATTCGACCTCTTCTGTGAAGCCCATCTCCAGGATGTGAGCATCTAACAACACTAGCATTACTTTACACAATTCATTTTAAAGGTGGATAGAACATGGGGCTTGGAGTCAGGAAGACTCATCTTCCTGAGTTCAAGTCTGGCCCCAAACACTTACTAACTGTGTGATCCTGGGAAAGTCACTTGACCCTGTTTGCCTCAGTTTCCTCATCTGTAAAATGAGCTGGAGAAAGAAATGGCAAACCACTACAGTAACTTTGCCAAGAAAACCCCAAATGCGGTCATGACAAGTCTGACACAACTGAAAGTGACAACAACATATCTTTCTTAGCCCTTCCAGCATTGTTGTTTAGTAAAAAGCATGCTCGATGATCTTGAAGCCAGTATGACCCGAATTCAAATCACAACTCTCTCTGTCTCAGGTGAATCTCTAAGACTTGTCTACCAAGTTATAGATTGTTCTGATTATGTAACAACAACTTTCACATTGGTGTTTTAACAATTGGCTAGCAGCTTCTGTGGGGGCGTAAGATGCACCCAGGAGGCTTCCGGGATGCCGGGAAAGCACAGGTTCTTTTTATCTGCTTAAACAAGGAAAGCACAGTGAAGGGGTTGACCAGCTTACTTTAATCCAGCATTCAGTTAGCATACAGACAACATTCATTTAGTTCAGGGGAAAAAACGCCAGCATTCAGTTAGTTCAGGGGAGCAAAGAGACAAGCATCAAGAGACGTACCAAATACAGATTCATTCAGCTAGTTCAGGGGAACAAACAGCCAGCACCCTGAAGTTCAGAACATTCATTTAGTTTGGGGGAAAACAAACCAGAATCCCGAACCTCAAAACCAAAATACAAACAAATTGCAAATATCAACAGACAGACCCAATACAATTCATAGTTACCAACATCTGGGCTCGGCCCAAGAGCAAGGGCTGGCCCAGAGTCATGCTCCCCATTGCTCCCACTCCAACCGGAAAAGGAAAGAGAGCTCTTCAAGCTGTCCTCTCCCCTCTTATAGAGTTTTTGACATCATCAAGCGCCGCCTGAATGATCGGGCTGATTGGTTCTTGAGTTGGCCCCTCCCCCTAGCATAGACTAGGTTAACACCCAATAGGGCGTGGCTCTGGAGTCAACACCTCCCCTCAGCCAGCCCCATGACTCATCACACAGGGAGTTCTCTTCTTCCAGGCATGGGTGTCTGGGCTTCCTGCCCCGGAAAAGGTCACACAGGAAGTTCTCTGCTCCCAGGCATGGCCCAGCAATGCTCAATGAGATAAACTGAGTCACTCAAAGATAACAAAGGCCACTCTGGCTACAATTGGGATTAGTGATTCCTCCATAAAGTAAAAGATTCATTTCTCTTATTTCACAGATGAGCAAAATGGGAGAGAGAGAAAGAATGTCTTCCTCAAAGTCATACAGTCAGAAATTTGGAGGCAAGAAGCTTTGTCACTTATTGGTACCTATGTCACCATACATAAGTCATTTAACCTCTCTGGGCTCCAGTTTCCTATTCTGTAAAGTGAGGGAGTTGGATTAGATGGCCTCTAAAATCCCCTCTAGCTCTATGACCATGTGCTTCTACTTTTCCTCTTTAGCTCAAGTCATGACAAGAGTTAAAGGAATGGGATTGTGACTAAGAAAGAAGGGAAGAGGGGCAGCTAGGTGGTGCAGTGAGTAGAGCACTGGCCCTGGAATCAGGAGGACCTGAGTTCAAATTCAGCCTCAGACACTTGACACACTTACTAGCTGTGTGACCTTGGGCAAGTCACTTAACCCCAATTGCCCTGCCCCCCAAAAAAAGAAAGAAGGGAAGAAAGAAAGAAGGAAGGAAGGAAGGAAAAAAGAAAAGAAGGAAGAAAAAAGAAAAGAAGGAAGAAAAGGAAGGAAGGAGAAAGAAAGGGAGAAAGAAGGAAGAAAAAAGATGAAACAAAGGAAGAAACAAAGAAAGAAAAGGGAAGGAAGGAGAAAGGAAGAAAGAAAAGAAAGGAAGGAAGATGAAAGAAAGGAAGAAACAAAAAAAGAAAAAAGGAATGAGAAAGAAAGGAAGAGAGAAAGAAGGGAGAAAAGATGAAAGGAAGAAGGGAAGGAAAAAAATGTGAAAGGAAGGAAGAAAAAGAAGAAAGGCGAAATAAGGGAAGGGAGAAGAAAGGAAGAGAGAAAAGGTGAAAGAAAGGAAGGAAGATACAAAGAAAAAAGAAAAGAAGTAAGGAAAAAGGAAAAATAAAGGAAGGAAGGGAGAAGAAAAAGAAAAAAGGAAGGAAAGAGAAGGGAAAGGAATAAGAAAAAGAAGGGAAAGAAAAAGAGGAGAAAGGAAGAAAGCTCTTTTATGTTCTATACTGCTTTCTGTGTGCATTGGTTGCATTCTTAAAAAAAGGCATGTGTGTGTCACAGCCTCTCTACAAAGGAAAGTCAAACTTTGGCTCAGGATTCTAGGAAGCATTTGAAAAATGCACGGAAAACCACATCAAAACACCATCAGACTGCACTCGAACTTCTTCCCTCTCTTCCTCTAGACCAAAGCTGAGCTTGAGTCAGACGCAGCTGTTTCCATCAGGTACCCTCTGTACCCAAGCTCATGTCACAACTCTTCTCTGTTCAAAGCCAAAAATCAAGCAAGAAGGGCTTGACCTCATATCCCTTCCTTGTTCTATTCATTTCAATTTGACAAGCATTTATTAAGCTCCACTACATGCCAGGTACTGTGTTACAGACTGGACCTGTGATTTTATTGATAGAGGAAACTCCTCTTCAATGCAAGTCTCTATAACTAAAGATGTTAGAAAGTTGCCCAGAGCATTGGAAATTCAAGAGACTTGTCCAAAGTCACAGAACTAGAATGAATCAGAGGTAGGGCTTTGGACCCTGGCCTCCATGGTTCCAGGACTAGCTCTCTATCCACTGGATCATGCTTCTTCTCTACGGATGAGGAATGCAAAAGAGAAAAAGCAAATGGTCCCTGCCATCAAGGAGTTTCTACTCTATTAATTCCTTCCCAAAATGGCAGTAGGAATAACTGACAATCAAACTTACTTCTAAAAGAATAAGAACTGCCCACTCACTGTGAAGTTTGATCACAAACTAGGCTTTCATAGTCAAGGGAGAATCATTGAGTCCCTGCCATCTATGCCCACTGAAAAAATGGAAGGAAAATATTTCCCAGTGTCTTGTGCAATCCCTATCACATTTGAGCCCTATCTACAATTCTATGAAATATTCATTTTTTATAATCCCCAGCATCTCAGTTGCTGTTCACAGGCCTTAAAATCTTTGACACTCTTCTTAGCTCAAGTTGAACAAAAAAGGAGTTATCATAATAGGTCACCCTTCATTCTGTGAATTTTTCTGAAGTTCTTCTCATGGAGCATAGATTTACGTCTAGAAAGGACCTCAGAGGCCATCTAGTCCAGTTCTTTTATTCTACAGACCAGGAAACTGAGACCCAGAGAATTTAGTGGACCTGCCCAAGCTCTGATTCTAGAGCCAGTCATGGAACCTTTTGACATCATAATTATGTACATTATGTAAATAATTACCATACTGCCAGGATCGTAAGAACAGGGAATTTTGTGAGGTCAATTGTGAGGATGATGCTTGTACTATCTGCACACAAGGCTTTGGAAACAAGGAAAGTACTTTATGAAATGTGAATCACTATATGTGTGTTCTGTTATCATTATTAGTGAAATGATGTTGCCATATGAAGATGTTTGTTAGGATGTCTCATATTTTCAGAGTCAGGTATTAAATGATAAATCTATACATAGACTATGCATTTAGCAAAATTGATATACACTAGCATGCTCCTAGGAGCAAATTTCCTGACAGCTCTTACCTTCCCTGCTTTTTACTTTCTACCTTGGGAAGCCATGGAAGAAAACAATACAGAAAAGAGTGAAGAGACAGTAGAAAGCTACAGGGTGAATAGGGAAATAAAATGACCTGCTTTTATGGCTTGAAAATAACATTAAAGTAACTCAGGGAGTTTTTTCTCTTTCTTTCTTTCTTTTTTTGCAAAATCACTGCAAAGTACAAAGAATGCAAGAGCCTGCTGTAGCTCAACATTTCACTCAGTGATGAAAAGGAATGCAAAAATAATTCAATGCAACTGCCAGGTACTGCGCTCAAAAGAAAATCTGAACTCCTCAGCTGCTGTTTGAATGAACTGAAAAGACTTGTGAAGATTTGGGGGTGACTGTTTGGGAGTTCAGCTGGTTCTTGGGCAGATTAGAGGATTCAGCAAAATGATGGCCCACCTGTCAGTCTTTCAGACTCTAAATGAGCAGAATTATCTAAATAATTCTAGAAGGAGATAGAAGTAAGGACCGGGATAATAGCAGCCTACATGCTGTAAATTACTCAGCCACGCATTCTGGTTTAAGGTACATATTTGATTTGCTGGAGATTCAGATTGGTAGGATTGGGGGCAGCTAGGTGGAGTGGTAGATAGAGCACCAGCCCTGGAGTCAGGAGGACCTGAGTTTGAATTTGGCTTCAGACACCAGACACTTGACACTTACTCGTTATGTGACCCCAGGCAAGTCACTTAACCCTGATTGCCTCACAAACAAACAAAAAAACAAATTGGTACGATTGTGTGGTGGAAAGAACAAAAGACTTGCAGTAAAGGGATTCAGATTCAAGTTCTGGTCCAAATTCAAGTTTACTTATGACCTGTGTGACCTTGGGCAAATCATTTAATATCTCTGGGCCTCAGTTTCTTCAATTGTAAAATGAAAGGGGCGGCTCGGTGGCACCATAGTGGATAGAGCACCGGAACTGGAGTCAGGAAGATTCATCTTACCAATTTAAAATCTGACCACAGCACGTCATAGCTGTGTGACCGTGGGCATGTCACTTCACCCTGTTTGCCTCAGTTTCTTCATCTGTAAAATGAGCTGGAGAAGGAAATGGCAAACCACCACAGTATCTTTGCCAGGAAAATACCAAATGGGGTCATGAAGAGTCGGGCATGACTGAAAAAGGAATGATCAACAACAAAAATGAAAGGGTGGAAGACATGACGTCTAAGATGACTTTTAATAATCATAGCTAGCCTTAAGGCTTATAAAGCACTTTATAAATATTATCTCGTTTTATTCTCACACTTAGGAAGTAGGTGCTATTTTTATCTTCACTGTACAGATGAGGAAACTGAGGCTGAGTGAGGTTAAGTGATTTGCCTATGGTAATACAGCTAAGAAGTGTCTGAGACAGGATTTGAACTCAGGTTCTTATGACTCCAAGTCTATCACTTTATCCACTGTGCCACCTGGCTACCTCTTTTAGTACTAAATATTATGATTATAATTTGATTTCCTTTGGATTTACCTTTTACAGGTGATTGAAAGACAATTTCTCAAGTTAATGTTTTCTATCCTTAAACCTTCACCATTCTTAAATACATGCTTCATTATTTCAATGGATTTTTGGTCTCATCAATCTACTCATTTCATCAGCACAAAATATAATCCATCCACACCTTCTAATACTCTGTGAGTCTTGTGAATCTCTTCCCAGAAATATTCCATGGAGAATCTACCAAACATACTGGAAGCCTTCTTCTAAGTGTTTTATGAATTCCAGTGAAGTGAGCTGGCTGCCCATCTGTTTTTCCTTGCTCTTTGTACAGAAGCAATACAATTATTCATTTCCTTAAGGATAACTTTTAGGTCAATTCCTGTGTGTCATTGATTATATACTGCAGTCTTGTACTCACCATTCTTATTTGCCTTTTCCTTTGGGCAATCTGCAATTTTCATTCTATAGAAATGACCATTTTCTGCTACTAGTAGTCATCAATAGAAGAATAGTGATATTTAATAAATGAGTTTTTCTCTCAGGAGCCACTCAGGATCATTGTTAAGGTGTGATGCAATTTCCCAAATACAATCCAAGCCATTCTCTTCCTTCTTTTCAATTCTAAACCTTGTTCATTGTTCACAATGAACTTGAGCTTAATAGGCATCAACTCAAGCTTAATAGGTACCAAATTAAAAACAATTTTTTTTTCTTGATCTCTAGAGCAAGAGTGTGAGGTATTATGTGTAAAATAAAATGTTTATCCACAGTGTTTATCCAAGAGTAATCTACTGATGGGCCAACTGCTGGAGCTAGTCATCCAGCTGAATAGCATGGTCTAGGCCACAGCTCTTCTTTATCCATTTGATTTTTCTGGGGTACATTATTTGGCTGAAGTCTTCTGGGTGGTTGTGGAATATATTAAGGAGGCTTTATAAGGATTTTAGGCCTTGGAATAGATTTAAGTTGTGGAGGCATATTTAGGCTTGAGGTCAGGAAAAACTTCCTAATAATTGTATCTGTCCAGAAACATGATGGGGTATGTCAAGGATGGCAGAGTAGAAGCAGCAACCCAGCAGGATTTTCTCAGTATTCCTCTCCAAACAACTCTAAAATAACACATCAAATCAAATTCTAGAGCAGCAGTCAACAAAAGGTCAGAGTGAGACATTTTTCCAGCCCAAGACAACTTAGGAGGTCAGCAGGAGAGATCTGTGATGCCAGGGTGGGGGCAGGCTCAAAATGCATATAGCCACAGTACCAGCAGTGGGCCATGGAGGCATCTGCTGTAGCAACAGCAATGGCTTCAGCAGCTCTCAGTCCAGAGACAGTATGGGGGTCAGACAACTGGTCAGAAAGAGATTACAAGGGACTCTTTGCTGGTACTGAGTACATGACTTCACAGTGTTTGGCAACTGTATTGTCCACATGTGGTTCTGGGTCACAGTTCCAGGGCAGAGTGCTTGTGGTCAGTCATAAGGGAGTACAGGAGCTTGTTACAGTTCCAAAACAGAGAGAAACATGAGCATTTGCAGCTTTAGGAGAGCAGGGGATCTTGCTACAGTTCCAAGACCAAAAGGAGCACAAGAACTTCTGGCTGTAAGGGAACAGGACCCCTTTCTGGGAAAGACCAAAGTGCAGATTAGGACAGCAGTAACTACATCTTTCCCCCCAATCACAACACCTTGGAAGCAACTCAAAACTTTCAGACCCCCAGAACCAGTTCTTAAAACAACAACACGCAAAAGCTGGAAGCCTGGAATGGTGCCTCCCCATCCCCAGGTCACCAACACCCAACTTTAACATGAAGTTCAGAGTAAAGAAATAGACTGTAAAAATGAACAAGCAACAACAAACAATAAAAATAGAACTTGATCATAAAAAGCTACTGTGGTGGTGGGGAAGACCAAGACATGAACTAAGAACACAACAATGTGAAAATATTTATAACCAAAGCCTCAAAGCAAAAATGCTAACAGGATACAAACCCAACAAAAGTTCTTAGAAGAGTTAAAGAAAGATATGAGTGGTAGAAGAAAAATTGGGAAAAAGTGAGAGTGATATAAGAAAATTATAAAAAGAAAATTAACAACTTGGTAAAAGAGACCTCCCAAAAATATTAAAGAAAATGGCGCCTAAAAACAGAAAAAGGAACAAAAATCATTGAAAAAAAGAACTCCTTAAAAGGTAAAATTGACCAAATGGAAAAAGAGGTACAAAAGCTGAGGAAAATAATTCCTTAAAAATTAGACCTGGGCAAGTGGAAGCTAATGAATCCATGAGACATCAAGAAACAATTAAACAAAGTCAAAATGATGAAAAAATAGAACAAAAGGTGCAATATCTCATTGGAAAAACAACTAATCTGGGAAATAGATTGGGGAAAGATAATTTAAGAATTATTGGACTATGTGAAAGCCATGATCAAAGAAAGAGCCTAGACATCATATTTCAACAAATTATAAAGAAAAACTAACCTGATATCTTAGGTCCAGAGGGTAAAACAGACATTGAAAGAATCCACCAATCATCTCTTGAAAGAAATCTCAAAGTGAAACCTCCAGGAATATTATAGCCAAATTCCAGAGCCCCAGGGCAAGGAGAAAGTATTATAATAAAGAAACAATTCAAATATTGTGGAGCCACAGTCAGGATCATTCAGAATTTAGCAGCTTCCATGTTAAAGGAGTGGAGGACTTGAAATATGACATTCCAAAATGTAGAGGAGCTATAATTACAACCAAGAATAATGTACCCAGAAAAACTGAGTAAAATCCTATAGGGTGAAAAAAGATATTTAATGAAATAGAGGACTTTCAAGTATTCCAGATAAAAGGACCAGAGCTAAATAGAAAATTTGACATTTAAACACAAGATTCAAGAGAGGAATAAAAGGTAAATGGGAAAGAAGGATCATAAGGGACTCAATAAGGCTGAACAGTTTACATTCTTATATGGAAAGAGGATATATATATATATACCTCTTAAAAACTTTATCATTATTAGGGCAGTTAGGAGGAGTTTATACAGACAGAGGCATGGTGTGAGTCAATTATGTTGAGATGATCTCAAAAGAATCTACTGGGAAAAGAGGGAAGGGAAAGGAAGAACAGGGGAAATCCCAAAGGGATCAAAGGAAAAGGAACTATATGTACAACAATATTTATAGCAGCTCTTTTTTGTGGTGGCAAAGAATTGGAAACTGAGGGGATACCCATCAACTGGGGAATGGCTGGACAAGTCATGGTATATGATTGCGATGGAACATTATTGTGCTATAGAAGTGACAAAGGAGATGGTTTTAGAAATACCTAGGAAGACCTACATGAATTTCTGAAAAACAAAGTGAGCAGAACCAGGAGGTCATTGTACACAGCAATGCCAATATTGTAATGATAATAGACTGTGAAAGAGTTCACTACAATGATCCAAGACAATTTAGGAGGACTCATGATGAAAATTGCTATCTACCTCCAGAGAGAGAACCGATGAACACCGAGTGCAAATTAAAGTATAGTTTTCTCACTTCTTTAGGCAAAATGGCTAATATCAAAATATGTTTTGCATGATTTCACATGTATAATGGACATCATATGCTTGTTTCTTCAGTGAGTGGGAGAAGAGCTGGAGGGCAGGAGAGAATTAAGAACTCAAAAATGTTTAAAATGTTAGAAGCATACAAAGAAATAGATGAATAAATAAATATATGAACAAACAAGCAAACAAATAAAAGAGCTGGTTGGTTCTCCCTCCTTGAAAGTCTTTAAATGGAGACTAGATGACCACTTGTCAGAAATATTATAATAAGGATTATTATAATGGTATTCCATGAAGTGGTGGCTTTATTTAAATTCACACTTCATATTTCCATTGGGCTGGAAGCTATTACCATATTATACATAATTATAATTTCAAATAGTTTGAATTTAACTAGATTCTGTAACTTCATAAGATTCATTATTCACATTAATCAGGGCCTGACTATGCTAAGAAAAGAAGGTGATTACTAATAGCCACCATGAGTTTATTAAGAGCAAGTCATGTGGCACTAACTCAATTTTTTTTAACGACAGTTGCTATAGTAGTAGATGGTGGGAATGTCTTGAATATAGTCATTTTATTACACCTTTGGACAGATGTTGACTTATTTTAGTTATACTTATTGTTCAGTTTTTTAAATTATTTTCATGAAGATTGCCAAAACATTTGTTTGTATGGCTAATTTTATTGTGGTTTTTTAGATGTTTTGTCTTGTATCAAAGTAGGCCAAAAAAAAATCAAATATCTGGATTTCCCTAAGTCATGTGAAAAACTTTCTCATGATTTTGTTGAGAATAATATGGATGAATGTATAGTTATTTGGGCTTAGAACTGGTTTACTGGCCAGACAGAGTCAAAGAATGTTGATTAATGTCAACCTCTAAGGAGAAGGTCTCTAATGAAATGCTCCTAGTATTTGTTTAGCCTAGAGAAGAGAGGACATGATAGCTGTTTGGTTTATTCATCATTTTCATAAAGGACTTGACTAAATTTCTGATGGCAGGCTTGTTTTGCAAGTTATTGAAAATCAAAGGAATAGCTAACATGCTTCATAACAGAATGATAATCCCAAAAGGTTTCAAAATACTGGAATAATGGACTGAATCTAAAAACATGAAATTTAGCAGGAATAAATGTAATGCCTCATGTTTGGCATCAAAGACTAACTGCATAAGTTGGTTGGTTGGTTGTTGTTGTCCTTTGTTCTCAAAGAAGACCAAAATAGCATCACTATGTTAGAGTCAAGGTATAGTGTGTCCAACTGTGGCTGATCAGACCAATATGAACTCAGAATGCTCTACCACAGATCAGGCACAAATAGTCCATGTGACAAGTACAGAATGGGGGAATGGTATATTGCTGGAAGTTAATGCATGTGGGAAAAGACCTAGAGATTTTAGTAGATTGTGACCTTCATATGAATCAATAGTGTGATGCAGGAGCCAAAAGAACTGATGCAATCTTAGGTAGCGGTAACTGGAGCAGTGTCCAGAAGAAGAGAGGTGGCAGTCCCACAATATTCTGCCTCATTCAGGCAATATTCTCTACAATTCATGGCACCATGTTTTAGTAAGGGTATTGATGAAGCAGAACAAGTCTGAAGAAGAACAATCAGTATGAAGAGAGAACCGAGGACCATCTCACACAAAGATCCGTTGATGAAATGGAGAGATGTTTAGCCTAGAGAAGAGAGAACATAATAGCTATTTTGGAGAAACATTTATTGAGTACTTATTATCTGTCAAGCACTGTGCTAAGCATTGGGTTTCCTCATCTGTAAAATGAAGGAACTGGACTTGACCACTAAAGTCTCATTCATCTCTGATTAATTCTACGATCCACAACAGAACACGTAGTTGAGGATACAGACTTTGAGAATATAGTCTGGGAAGTTAAATGGAGTTTGTTAGAGATGTAGGGGATACGACCTGTGCCTGGGGCAAAAAGTCAAATCAAGCCTAGGAGTCCAGGGGCAGGGGAGCCGGGAGAATGCAGAACATCCCATACAGGGCTGGTTTCATTAGTGTACCATCCTTCATGGTAGACCTGTGAATGACAATCATGCCCTTTTTACCATTCTAAATGGGTGGTGTGTTAGCTAGTGGAACCCACACAAGAGGGTAAAAAAAGGTAAATGATATTTTTTGTCTTTTGTGTCAGGAAAGATTTTTGCTAAAGTTGTGAGCCCCAGAGACTGGGGTTCACAGGGAATACTATAAGTGCTTTGGCTGGGATTATCTAAGTTCCACAGGTCTAGAATTTTACTTTTAGTTACAATTTCAATTGAATCTAGTGGCTTAAAGCAAAACTCACATGGAATGCAGAATGACCGCAAGGTGTTGGACCAAATATTCCATCAGACTGTGGGAGCCTAGAGAGAGATGGGCACCATAAAAAAAGTATATTTCAGAACTGAATCACTGGAACTGTCAAATTCCAGGCAGGCAATTATCTGGGGACTCATTATCCAGCTTGTGGGTGGACTCTTTGTTTCCCTTTCCTCTTCTCCCTGTGGTTCCCATTTTGTTTATTCTTCTGCTCATTAGCACTATGACCAAAAAGTGGACAAAAGCAAAAAGATCTTTGTGAAAATCAGTTCCATCGAATATTACTCACTGGTAGTTCTGCTAAAGTTTGGGATAGTGTTTAAAAATAGTGATGAAAATGAAGTTTTAAATGTATCTATGCAATTAATTCATCTTTATATTTATGTAAGGGAGGTTGGCCAATGTGCCCTTTTCTCTCCTGGATTGAGAGTACAGGTAGGTGTTCTCTACCTGTTTCTTATCAGCTTCCTACGTGGTAATGAAAACCCTTTTAGTTGGCTGCTGATGCAATAAAAACAATTTGTATTATTAGATGCCATTATTAGATGACTAAATGTCCATGGGGAGAAATTTAGCCTTCTAATTAAGATAGAACCTCCTCTAATGTATTTCTGTTGACGTTTTCTTAAAATGCATTCATGTTTGATGACTAACTTTGATAGACTTATCTCTTCTTAGCAATGCAAGGATCTAAGACAACTCCAAAAGGCTAAATGCTGTCCATATCCAGAAAAAGAACTATGAGGTCTGAATGCAGATCAAAGCATATTATTTGCATGCTCTCTCTCTCTCTCTCTCTCTCTCTCTCTCTCTCTCTCTCTCTCTCTCTCTCTCTCTCTCTCTCTCTCTCTTTCTCTCTCTCTCCTTCTTTCTCATAGTTTCTCCCATCATTTCTAATTCTTCTTTACATATTACATGCCATCTTGGGGTTGGGGGAAGGAAGAGATGGAGAAAAAATTTGGAACTCATAATCTTATGGAAGTGAATGTTGAAAGCTAAAAATAAATTAATTAATTTTTAAAAATGTAGTCATATTCTATGGTGAGCTACATTCATTTCTCAGTGAAGTAAGAGTTTCCCTGATGCAAAAGTGATGTGTTTGACACCACTATCACTTCCAAATGTCAAACTCTTCATATGATCTTCCTTTTCTTTTAAACAAAGAAAAGTATTTGAACCAAACAAATAAATCACAGCAATGGTTTCTGATGCCATATAAACATTTCATCTTCATTCCAGCATACTACAAGCACACTATATTCCATGCACTGTGCTAGTCACTAGAAATTCAAAGACAAAAATAAAATATCTCCCTGCCTTCAAGGAGCTTTCCTTTAACTGGGAATATACACCATGAACACATATCCAGCAAATAGATGCAAGGTAAAATGAAGCAGGAATATTTTGAACTCAAAAGTCAAAAAAAATGTTAAATTTATGTGTGTGTATAGAGCTATAAATGTATATGTGTATATATATATACGTATATATATATAGCTACCTATACACACACACACACACACACACACACACACACGCACATAGAACTGACTGCTGAACTTCTCCAGCAAACTTGCTGATTTGATATGCTTAAAATTCCACCTTCCTCATCCTCATAGAACTTACTGATTAATTTTTAGAGATCTCCCTTTATGCTACTGATCCATGGTCCTGATCCCATCCCTCCATCCATCGATCCACATGAGAGTTGTTTTAGCGGACCTACTGAAAACATTACTTAAACACGAGCTCTCAGCAGCTCGGTAACTCTGGGTCAGCACTCACAACGATGTGGCTCTATGGGATAGTGAAGGTGAAGGAGGCTTCATTTGACTTCATTCCTCACTGAATTGACCTGACCATATTGTGTGATTATGAGTACCAATAAACCATCCTAACCCATCCTAATGTAGCTATGTTCCTTTCACAGGAACTCCTTCCTGATTTTGCATGATAATAGTACAGAAAGGGGAAAAGGAAAAGCCCCATGAAGTACTCCTGTTTGAAAAAAAACTACAAAAAGCTGAAATTAGAATAGACATCAAGCAACATGGTTCTAAAGGATGGACAATGAAACACACCTCCCTTCTCTCAGTGAAGAAGTGAAGGATTATAGGCTCTCAAAATGGCATATGCAGTTGGACATTGCTATGTCTTCAGTTTTTGCTTCCATTTTTTTACGTCCTGCTCACTCCTCAGTGTCTTGCAATGCATCTTCACTCTCCACTACTCATTTGAAGCTGCTCTTTCCAATGTTACCAGTGATCTTTTTATTGCTAAATCCAATAACTTTTCCTCAGATCTCATTCTTGACCTTTCTACTCCCTTCTTCTAGGTTCTTTCTCCTTCCTGGGTTTTTATGACACTGTTATGGTTGTCTATCATGGTTCTTTTCTTGCCTCTCTGAGCCATCACCCTCAGTCTCCTTTGCAAGATCTCCATCCACTTTCCAACACTCCTCCCATTCATTCTCCAGGGCTCTCTCCTGAGCCCTCATCTTTCCCTGTCTCTCTTTCTCTATCTCTGTGTCTGTCTCTCTCTGTGTCTGTCTCTCATCCTGTCTCCATCTTTTTGTCTCTCTCAATGAATTCATCAGTTCCCAAGGGCTCAATTATTGCCACCATGAAGATGATTTCCTAATTTTCTTATCCCACCTTCAGCTCTTTCCTGAGCTCAATCCTCAAGCTCAAACTGCTAGTCTTGTTTATCCCACCTCTCTATTCTAACCATAACATCCCTGTTCCTGTCTATGGCACTACCATGTTAGGTAAGTCTAGTAAGTCATTTGAGTATGCATTTCTTATATACCCCTGTGAATTCTTTGCATTATGTACACTTTTTTGAATATGAAATAAAGACTGTCTCATATCCAATATTTATTTTGTTCATTGAGGACCTCTACAGGACTGGATACATATTACCAATGTGTAGGAAAACTCAGACATGAGAGATACCTAATTTGTTGTTATTCAGTCATTCAGTTGTAACTGACTCTTTGTGACTCTTTTTAAGGTTTTCTTGGCAAAAGATCCTGGAGTGATTTGCCATTTCCTTCTCTGGATCATTCTACAAATGAGGAAATTGTTTGTCTCAAACATGGTTAAGTGACTTGCCTGGGCTCACATGGCTAGTAAGTATCTGAGGCCAGATATGAATTCAGATCTTCCTGACTCCAGGCCCAGCACTCTATCCACTGCGCCACCTAGCTGCCTCTAAGCCATATGTACACTTGTATCTAAAATAAAATTTCAGAGATTTCCCTGAAGTTGTACACCAAGGTAGGAGCAATGAATTAAAGAAAGAATCGGATGATTTGGGCATCAGGCCTCCATGGCTTGATTCATGTGAGCACATAGCCTTGGTGAGGGAGAACACCTAAGCTATGATAATCATAGATCTAACCTCCCCCCGAAGGAGCTTCAGTATCTACCTGTTCCCTCTAGGAGAAAACATTAAACTCATCATTGATGGCATTTAAAACCCTTCACAATTTGCTTCCAGTTGATCTTTCCAAGTTAATAACACTTTGCCGTCCCTCATCTACTCTACACTCTAGACAAACTGGCCTTACTGTTGTTCCTAAGCTGCCACTTTGGTATAGGCTGTCATCACACTAGTACAGATAGAAAGAATGGGTTGAGGCTGGGTGGGCAGAGGAAGGGCAAGTTTTGGAAATGTCTAGGAAGTATCATGGTGACCTGGTTCTGACCAAGATGATGTCAGGAGGAGATAGGGAGTGGGGTGGGTCAGAATTCAGGCTACATGGTTCAACAATTAAAGCTAAATGCAGGAGAGAGGCATATTCCTTCTGGCAAACCTGAAGCAGGCCAGCCAGAGCAGAGCAGACTACTTATGCCCTAAACTGCCTTTCTTTCCACTTCCTCATTATTTACTCTTACCAGGTATGTCTCTACCTGTGGGCTCTGGCATCCCTACACTATGAAATTGGATCTGGCCTTGGTCCTGATCCTGTATGACTTCCTCCCACCTCCCTCACCCCAACCCCAGCCTGACTTGGTTCCCAGGATCCCAGAGACTAATATTGAGCCAATCACACTTTAGCCCTTTGTTTCTCATTCTCCAAGCCTAGATTCCTGTTCTCATTGCTTGTTCTTTGTTTGCCTAGATTCATGGATAAACCAGATCAGTATGTTCCCCAACACAAACTATACCATGATTCTTAAATTCTCTACATTCCTTACTGCAAACTCTTCTGCCTTTCACAGCTTCAGCATGACAGATCTGCGGTACAGGACCAAGAGCTCTTAATAAGGCAGGAGGGGAGATGTGCACGTGTTAAATTCAGATTATCTAGATTCAAGTCCTAGCTCAGACACTAGCTGTGTGCCCCTAGGTAGGTCACTAACATGCCATGTGTGAAATGAAAATTGAACTATCTCACAGGGTTGTTTTGTAAACTTTAAAAACATTATGTATTTATAAATTATTATCCAAATTATGGTGAGTAGATAGGTGCCAAGAATCAATTAATCTAAACAGGTACAACGTAGCAGAAATTCTGTAAAACACTCTTAAGAGGAGGGGGCAGGGGAGAAAGCTCTCTGTCTCTCCTATTTCTGTCTCAGTCTCTACCTCTCTCTGTCTCTGTCTCTGTCTCTCTCTCTCTCTCTCTGTCTCACACACACACACACACACACACACACACACACACACACACACACACACACACACATAAACACACCCAAAAAGGAATAGAAAACATGGACAAAAGGGCAAGGCACAATGGCTCACTAGGTTACCTAGTGGCACTTCCTTAGTATGCTGTAATGATATTTAAGGCTTCTCCTCTCTTCCTTTAAAATGGACTCCCTCCCACCTCATAGCTTCATCTGCTACCCAGAAGTGGGACTTCCTGAAATTTTTATTAAGAATTCCAGCTATTTCAGCAATAATTTCCAGACAAAACAGCATATGCTGACATGAAACACCAAAAGAAAATCTTGCCAGACCAATTTAATTTTCTCCTGTGATGGAGGAAGGGCCAAATAAATCAAATAAGAAGGGAACAAAAGGAGAGGGTGAAGTAGTCAACCGTTTATTCACTCAAGATGTCTTGAATAAATCATAAAACCTGAGATTAGATTTGAGAAGGACCTGAGAGATTTTCTAGTTTAACTTATACCCAATGTAAGCAACCTACATCTCCAATAAGTCTCTGTCTGAATACCTCCAATGATGAAGATCTAGCTACCTCCCAGGGCAGCTTGTCCCATTTTTGTAATTTAAGTGGAATTAATTTGATTTGGAATTTGGTTTTCTTCGTGTTGAATTAAAATAAGACTTCTATCTCATGCTCATTGGTACTTTCAGGTCCAATCAGAAGACATGTAGGCTCTTTTCCTTGCAATAATCCTTCCCCCCAAATATTTTAAGACAACTATTTATCCTACCCTCTTTCTCCAGAAAAAACATCCTTGATTCTCCTTCTCCTTCATACTGTATAATCAATTAGCTGCCAGAGCTTGCTGATTCTACCTCCACAATACCTCTGGTATCTGTCCTTTGCTCTTTAATAACACGGCCCTTATCACCTTTTACATATAGGTTAGCTATAGCTTCCTAGTCCCAGTCCTTTCTCTATATAGCTGGCAAGTTAGCTAAGACCCAGTTATAACCACATCGCTCCCCCTGTTCAAAAATATCCAACAGCTACTTAAGGACTTTGGGAAAAATACAAACTCCTTGGCCCTGCATTTAGAGCCCACCACAGTCTGGCTCCAGCCTACCAGTGGGACACCATGGCCAGGTCTGTATGCATCATAAGGGAAAGAACAGACCCTGGAGAGCAGATAGGTTTTCAAAGCAGGAATATTCCTGGGTGTGGAAGAGATAGAATCTTTCCATTTTATTTATTTTTTTTTGTTCTGAACTTAACAAATACTGAACAAAATGAGCATTTCTATATACATTGAAGAACAGAGGGAAGAGACTATACATGAAATTGTAAATCTTTATTATGCAGTTTATTTTTCTAAGTATATAATAAATTCAACATGCAGAGCTTTCAATGCTAGTCTAATTGTGCAACCTTCTGGCTTTCCTGCTGTTCTCATTTCATTTGTTGTGGGGGTGGGAAGAATCTATCCCTGTCTCCTTTCAACCTTCTATCTCTCCTCAAACTGAGAAAAGAAAGAAAAAAACTGCTTGGAACAAAAAGCACAGTAAATCAAAATAAAGTCCTATAGTGGCCATTTCCATAAGTGTATGTCTAATTCTGCATCTTGAGTCCATCTCCTCTCTGTCAGGAGGTGAGAAGACAGAATTTCAAACCACTTGGAAATTAGGGAATGCTTCTGACAAGTAGGCTCTGCCATTAGGGCAAGCCAGAGCAAAGGCTTCTTTGCTTCAAACCCAGCAGGAGCCTTTGCACTGATGACATGGCACATCTTTCCCATAGAAATGTACGGGAGGAGCCCTTTGTCACCTCAGACCTGGAGGGTTTCTTACACTGTATAGGATCTCCCAATGTCTATTATGAGTACATTTCTATGAAGGAAGAAGACAAAAGGAAGTCAGTGCTAACCAGAATGAAATTCTCCCCAAGAGAAACAGCACATATCCTTGATCTGTGTATGACGGCTCTATCTTTATAACCTAAGAGAATCCCTTTGCTTGTATATGTTTAGTCCTTTACACCACTGTGATACCTAAGTGTAGGATGTCTGCCACCAGTCTCAGATGACATTCCCTTTCCACAATTATTTTATATTACTCCCTTTCACACAAAGATTCTAGTCAAACTGTCCCATTAGCTTTTCCCCAAACCCACCATTCCATCTCCTGTCTGTGTGCACTTCACACTGCCTGACTCTCATTCCCGAAAAGCACTCCTTTCTCACCTCTGCCACTTAAACTCCCTGGCTTTCACAAGGTTAAGTACCACCTTCTACCCTAAGTGATAAGGTGTGTTTAAATAAGTACGATGTATGACATAATATGATGTCATAGGAGAGGTACCAACAAAGCAGTATAGGAGTTCGGAGGACAAAAAGGGAAAAGTTGTACTTTAGCTGGGTTTTGAAGGATGGGGAAAATTTTAACAAGTGAAATGGTGGAGGGGATAAAGAGTTCATTCTAGGAAGAGGGAACAAGATGAACAAAGCCATGGAGTCTGTCTGGGGAATAGTGAGCCTGGGAGAGGTAGTCACCAATCAGTTATTGAAAAATGCATTCATTATTTTGGGACGACTATTTACTCTAAGGATAAAGCTCTGTGTCATGGCAGGGAGCTGTCCAATGGAAGCTTATTCAAAACGAGCTTGATCTTTCTTAGAACCCACAGCAGTCCAAGTTCTGCAAATTGCCTTAGAATTTTTCATGAATTCTAAACAACCCTGAGTTTTGCCCCTTTATCTGTTAATTATACCTCCACAATATTTCTCACAACCAATGTGGCCATCATACCCTCCTGGCGCAGTTATTACCACTACCCAGATGGCTATAATCATCTTCCAATAAGTATTCCTGGCTTCACTGTCTTTCCCCTGTCACCTACATTCACATTGCTACCAGACCAATCTTCCCCATTAGTGGATGTGACCATAGAGCTTTTCTGATCAGATATTTTCATTAACTGTCTATTTCCTGCTAAGTAAAATTCAAACTCCTTTGTTTGCCATTCAAGGCCACTATTTCAGAGAAGTCTTAATCACTGTCTTTTACTTCAGTGTCCATTCTCCAGACATCTCTTTCACAACCCCCTTGCTGTCTTGGACAAACTCTGCCCTGGGGCCCTGTTGTCCTGATTAGTGACTGCCTCTGCAAGTCTCTCCAGGACTGCTATTATTTCAGAACTCTCCAGCTACCACATGTCATTTCTTTTCCTACTTTCCAAACATCACCATCTCAGCGACCTACACCCTCTAAACCCCTCCTGCCATGAACCATGAGAAAATAACTGCCATTTTTCCTAGATGGAGTGTATCAATCTTTCTCCTATGGCCTTCCTGAGTGTCCCATTAA
This sequence comes from Trichosurus vulpecula, assembly GCF_011100635.1. Classification (NCBI taxonomy): domain Eukaryota; kingdom Metazoa; phylum Chordata; class Mammalia; order Diprotodontia; family Phalangeridae; genus Trichosurus; species Trichosurus vulpecula. The sequence goes on from NC_050573.1 coordinate 359,630,727, forward strand.
CTTTTTGGACCAAATCATGTGCCTTTATCTGGACATATTCCTCTTTGTATGTCGTGTCTCTCATTAGCCTGTAAACTCTTCAAGACAGGCACCATCTTTGCTTTTGCATTTGTATCCCCAGAGCTTGGCACATTGTAAACAATTAATAAATGCATTTTTGTTCACTCATTCAAGGCCTTGAATAATATGATAACATACTATTTTTAGTCTTATTTCACTCTACTTCATTCCACATTCAATATGTTCAGTACAATTGGATTTTTTGTACCCTAAATATGCTTTTTAATCCATTCAATTCTCTGCATTGTTACCTATGTTCACACTGTTCCTTATGCCTGGAAGATCCTCTTTTTTTTCTTTCAAATTTGTCTACTACATTCTTAACTTCCCTTTTAAGCCCAACTCAAATGGCAGCTCCTCCATGAAGTCTTCCTTGATTCCCCCAACTATAATATCATTTCTCCCTTGATCCTCACAAAGCAATATATATAATATACATGTAACACATGTATGTATGTGTATATACATATATACACACAGTGTTTGTGTATATGTTTATATCACTCAGCTCATATTATTTTATTATAGTTGTCTGTATAAATTTCATATCATTCTACTAGACTATAGGCTCCATGACAGCAGCTTCCATGTCTTAGCTAAGCTTTGCCTCTCAACAATAAAATACAATTCCGTACTATATATACATACGTACATATACATAACACACAAACACACACACATATATGGAATTCAGCATTGCTCCTGTTCCCATCTCTTTGCTCATCTCTCCAAAGCAGATTTTTAGCTCTGATAGAGACTCCCATTTTTAAGGCAGATTCACCTACCCCTGGTCCCGCCTACACTGCCCCTGAGCAACCCATATGTCTGATAAGCAACTCTTAGTTCTTTCTAACTAGCTGGGCATTTCTAGCTTCTTCCTGAGCGGGTAAGTTCTTGGCTATGACCTTATCCTACTTCTCTGCTTGAGAAGCCTCAGCCCCACCATCATAGGTCCTGGCCCTGGCCCCACTCCTGCCCAATCAACCAATTAAGTGAATTTATTAAGCACTTACTATGTACCAGACACTGTGCTGGGTGTCTAGGATACAAAATAAAATGAAACATTCCCTGTCCTCAAGATGTTTACTTTCTATTAGGGGAGAAATGCATACATACATACACACATACCTACACACATACATACATACATATATATGTGATAATATTACGAATATATTACTATATTATATTATAAATATTATATACAATAAAATATTATTATAATTATATGTTATATATAATTATTTATTGTATAGTAAATCATACAACATACTATCTAATAATTTGATATATTATACATAGTATAAATATTATAAATATATTATTACATATAAGTAAATGTATGGTATACATATATACACATGTAAGTACAAGATATGTGTCTATATGTGTACATATACTATATATGTATATAAGATACATACATTTACAATGATATATATATATATACATATAATTACATAAGATATACACATATAATACATAGACTTCCATATATCAGTACGTATATGGCACACACCTATATACACAATGTAATTTCATATTGTTAATTTACATACAGTATCCCACTTGATCCTCACAACGATCACATGGGGTAGGTGTTATTATCATTTCCATTTTTCAGAAGGAGGAAACCAAGGGTGGAAGAGGTCAAGTGACTTGGCTCCAGTCACATGGCTCATAAGTGTCTGAGGATTGATTGCTTACTCCAAGCCCAGTGCTCTGCTGACTTTGCCACCTAGCACCCTCTTTAGAGAAACAAAGCCTGCTGCATCCGGATCAGATGGCATGGTGAGTATTGTGTTCAGTTCAGAGCACCATATTTTTTAAATGACAGTGGTGAGGGGGGAGCTGCAGGTGTCCAGGAGCGGCCAACCAAAACGGTGAAGGGCTCAAAGCTGAAGTCGTAAGAGAAGCATCTGAAAGAACTGTGAATGTTTGGCCTGGAAGGACTGGAGAAAGTGATGTCATGTTAACTGTCTTCGAGGATATAAAGAACTCATTCGGAGGGAGATTAGATTTACTCAGCTTGGCACCAACAGGAAGAAGTCAAAGCAATGTGTGCACATTGCAGAGAGGTAGATTTTAGTCTAATTTAGCTCAAGTAAAGGAACATTTTCTTACAATTAGTGCTATCCAAAAGTCAAATAGAGTGGGCCCCTCCTCACCAAAGGTGGGGACAGAATCTGAATAAAAACTTGTTAGAGATAATAATAACTGACGTTTATGTAGTAATTTTTTTATTTTCTTTTTAAAATTTATTGGTTTTTAGCTTTCAACACTCATTTCCATAAGCTTTTGAGTATTCAATTTTCTCCCCTGCCCTCCCTTTCCCCATCCTCAAGACAGCATACAATCTGATATAGGCTGTACATATGTATTCATATTAAACATATTTTCACATCAGTTATGTTGTAAAAAAGTATTGAAACCAATGGGAGGAACCACAAGAAAGATGAAACAAAACAACAAAAGAAAAAAGAGCAAATAGTATGCTTCAATCTGCATTCAGACTCCATCAGTCCTTTCTCTGGATGTGGACAGCATTTACTATCATGAGTCTTTTGGAATTGTCTTAAATCCTTTCATTGCTGAGAAGAGCCAAGTCTTTGAAAGTTGGTCATTGCAAAATGTGGCTGTTACTGTGTACAATGTTCTCCTGGTTCTGCTCCCCTCACTCAGCATCAGTTCATATAAGTCTTTCCAGGTTTTTCTGAAGTCTGCCTGCTTACAGCACAATAGCATGCCATTGCATTCATATACCACAGCTTGTTCAGCCATTCCCCGGTTGATGGGCATCCCTTCAATTTCCAGTTCTTGGCACCACAGAAAGAGCTGCTATAAATATTTTTGTACATGTGGGTCCTTTTCCCATTTGTGTGATCTCTTTGGGATACAGACCTAGAAGTGGTATTGCTGGGTCAAAGGATATGCACAATTTTATAGCCCTTTGGGCATAGTTCCAAATTGTTCTCCAGAATGGTTGGATCAGTCCACAACTTCACCAACAATCCATTAGTGTTCCAATTTTTCCACATCTTCTCCAACACTTATCATTTTCCTGTTTTGTCACGTTAGGCAATCTGACAGGAGAGACGCGGTACCTCAGAGTTGTTTTGATTTACGTTTCTCTAATCAATAGTGATTCAGAGTATTTTTTTTCATGTAACATTTATGCAATATTTTAAAGTGTTTTATCTACATTATCACAAAAATTCTGTGAGGTAGGCACTGTTGGTATGATTTCCCCCATTTTACAGATGAGAAAACAGAGGTAAATAGAAGTTAAGCAACTTCACATGGTCACCTAACCAATGAGTATCTTCCAGCCACTAGTGACATCCAGATCAAACAAACTGAAGCTTCAAAAAACAACTAAGATACACTTAACAACAATGGAGGAGGAAAGGGAGAGCTGGCATTCTTCGTCTTTCATTCCTATCCTTAGGTCTTTGTCTTCCATGCAAATGATTACCAGAAAGCATTCAAATCACTGGACCAAAACTAAACTTGACTTTGAAGGCTCTCTTCCAACAAGGTTGGAATATTTAAGATTGTAGAAGTTTCCTTGCCTTGACAGTGTGAGAAATGGTGGGAGGAGTTTCGTTTCCACAGGATAATGGTAGCAGATTGTAAGTCAGGTGACTGGTTCTAATCAGAGCTGTGATCTAGCAGAGACCAGGCTTCTGATAGGGTGAAAGGTTACAGGCTTGTATGCATGCTTAACAAGCCGTTTGAGGAAGGGATGACAGAGGCAGTCAGGGGGTCGCATCTGGCCCGTGAAGGGCCAGGTGGGAGATTCGAATTGGAAGTCAATGAAAGGACTGGCATATGTCTGAGTCCTTATACTCTCCTGTACTCTGTTCAGGGGTACATTTATTCCTGTACTGTATATATTTATTCAGAATGAATAAATGTAAAATATGATTAAAACCTTCCTGGCTTTCCATCAAGTACTGTTTATTCCTAGACAGTGTAAGTATGTTTATAACAACAGGAACAAGGTGATGCTAGGTGGGATACATTTTTAACGGCCCAGTTCTACCAAAGTCTCTGATATTCATAGAATCATAGCCCAAAGGGACATATCATAGGTTCTAATGAAGATGATGAACAGATTAGTAGGCAGGGAAAGATCACTGCCAAAGGAGTTGTCATCAGAGATGGTGGAAGGATCAAATTAAAAACTTTGGTTCTGGAACAATCTTATTTGGTCAAGGGCCTGTGGGAAGTTGAGGTAGTGAGGAAATAAAATTCTATGTAAATGAAAAGAGTGAGAAACTATGAGGTCAGGGTGCTAGAGGGATGATAGATGTTACAAAGAGATGAAGCAAGTAGTAGAGAGGTGAAGTCCCTATTGGAGAAAGCAGAAAGGAAACAGAAATACTGTTTATGTTAAGTAGAGAAACTAGATAGAGGAGACGAGATTGGGGGAGCTTGCCCACATTGGCATGATTGTTCCACAGGGCACAGTTGGTGGGGCAAGTAAGTTTTTTTTGAAAACCCTGGAATGCCTTTTTCCCTCCCGGAATGATTTCTATTACCACACTCACTCGTGGATCCAGTTTCATTGTCAGGACTCTGAATGCATACAAAAAATTCAGTACTTCGTCAGCACAGCCAGACCTCTTATTTCATTCTGCCATGGTCCTAAGAAAGCAAAAGGCTCATTGCTCATTCATTGGCACTTCACAAGGAGTGACCTTGGAATTGAGATCAAACATGGAAAACTTTATCCCAAAGGCACTTCCTTTTGTTGAAATGATTTGCAACCAAAAAGAAGCAAATGGCACTCATGTCATTGCTGAAATACGAAAAGCACCAGTTTCCAAGGGTGGGAGAAAATGGAGGTGGTTCCCCCTGAGTAAATGACAGAATTTGTATGAAATGTAAGCTTAGCAAATGAAAATGCCTTTTAACATCTTTTGATGCATAACATTTTATGTTCTGTGCACGAGGATTTTATTAAGGATTACATCAAATGTTTCATATTAAAATTTAACAATGAAACTTTCAGGAGGGTATTTTATGCCAGACTACAAGATGTTTTGGACCAGGACTCAGTGAGGCATCTATGGTCTCTCCATTAGGCACGTTTGACTCTGTTACAAATATATATTCTTGGATCTTTTAAATGCATAACAAAAGGCAGTTTTTTTTGAAAGATGGGGAGCAGAGAGCTTTGGAGAAATGGTCTGAGACAATGTATAGATAATCTAGTCCACCTGACAGAATGGATTTTTAGGAGTTGATGTTCATTAGTCAAACTGAATTAAGGAAGACATATATTCAGATGAGCAAATACAAACAATTTGCTAACACAACATCCTGTTGCTTGCTCCATTCCTGAACCTCCCCTGAAACAAATTAATTTTGATCCAGGCGGGGTAGTTTTGGCCTAGGTTGGTGAATGGTATTTTTGTCCATGGTGTATAAGCAATATTTGTCTCTTTGTGGCCATAGCCCAGGGCATCTTCCACAAACCTACTTACATAGCGCTGGACTTAGATCATGCAAACCTGAGTTCTAATCCCAGGTTGGACACTTACATATTATATGAATTATGAATGGGCAAATCATTTAACCTTTTGAACTCCTGGTTCATCTGGAAAATGGGCATAGTATCTACTATGTAGGGCACTAATAGATACTAATGAGATGATGCTTATAAAGCACTTTGAAATCTTTAGGGATCTTTATAAATGTCATTTTTGTGAGTTGTCTCTCCCCCAGATCTGTGGTTTCATCAGGATGTGGAACTCCTAGTGTATAAACTCCCTCTTCAGATCACAACATGCTGGTACCTCATAACCTTAGATAGCTCTGCCCAAAGAATCGACAGACAACATAGCCAGTACATGCCAGAAACATGACTTGAACCCAGGTATTCCTGGTTCCAAAGTCAGCTTTCTGTCCACTATGTCAGGCTGCCAGCTTATATCAGTTACTATTGCTAACATCATCATCACCACCACCACCACTACCATTCTCATCATTATTATCACCACCTTTTTTCTATTTCTCTCTCTTTCATATTTTTGATGGTTTTCAGATAGAAAAAACCCTGAAACAAGTCACTATCCTACTATTATTCTTTTACAGTTAATGCTTTGAAGACTATTACCCACATGGATAAGATACCTGTATTTATAATTGGATAAAAGTATTGGAATGTAATCTTATCCTCTGTAGGCTTTCAGAAAGCATATTCAGAACAGCTTGAGGAGGAGACAAAACAGTTAGGGTAATATATACCTCATCTCATTCCCACATGGTTTCAATTTCTTCCGCTACATCTCTACATTTTGAAATCTTTTTATTCCATAGTTTGGAGTAGTTTGGAGATTATGCAAATCAGTATGGTGATATCTGCCATAAATATTATTCCTAAATTTTTATGCAAAGTTCATCTGTAATAATACTCCAGCTCTAGTATAATTTATTTGTTGAATTCTTGAGGATAGTTTCGATTTTATATTTGTAGTATATAGATTTGTCTGTTTATGAAGGAGAGTGAGTTTTTGGTGTGTTTTACATTTTGATCACGTCTTACTAGGATAACCAGGGTCTAGCACATGCACAGAGCGCCTTCCATGTGGGGAGGCTGGGAGTTTGCTTCTGGGAAAATCCTAGTAAGGTTTAAGGGAAGCACCTTGGAAAGACTGTGAAGCATTTGTAGAAATCTGTAACTGGTTCTGGCCTATTAAACACAAGTGGAAGAGGAGGCTTTTTGATTGGCTGCAGAGGCATTCAAAAAAGTCTATTAGCTTTAGCCATTTCCTCTCTTGGCCTCATCTTGCTCATGGAATCTAGCGATAGAGAGGGCTGTAAGGAAAAAGGAGTAATTGAAACTTCCATGATCTTGTGAATTCAAAAGTTCAGAAGGACACTTCAGCATCCCACTGTTCTACAGTCTGGGCCCCACAATAAGGATCATCGATACCTCAAGAAGCAAGAAGTGAATAGGAGACTGTCAGGACCCTAGCCTAGTGGGGGTTGAGACAAGGACCCATCCAGCAGACCTGCAGTCTTAGGATGTAAATTTAGTGGGACCATTGCTATGTAGGAACTGAGGGAAATTATGAGGCTACTCTCCCTAGAGACCAAGGTGATATAGGGGAGACTATGCCATTGAGGAACTAGGGGAAATGTCTGAATATTAGTTCTTGCTGTATCTTCAAAATAACCATCACTTTTCAGAAGCTAATCCATATTTAATGGTTAAAAGGAACAGAGCTGCTCATCACAAGCCCCTAACATAAGGAGGAACACAGTTCACAGGAGACTTACTTTTATGGCAGTAAATCAGGGATTCCCTATAGTATCTTAGGGGAATCCTAAAACCCTGAGGGAAAGATGTAGCAATTCGGCTCTAGGAGAATGGGCCAAAGCATACTAGCCCTACTGAAGGAACTAATTCAAATTTATAAGAATAAGTTTCATTCTGTAGCTCATAAATAAATGGTAAAAGGAGGAACAGTTTATTTTTTAAAAAAGAAATCCTAACTATTGATAGCTGTAGGATAAAAATATTCCAGATGCATTGTTTCTATTGTTTATTTTATTTATTTTTTTTAAATTAAGATTTTTTATTTTTAGTTTACAACACTCATTTCTGCATGATTTTGAGCTCCAGATTTTCTCCCCTTCCCTCCTCCTTCCTCCCCAATACAGCATGGCATCTGATATATCTTGTACACATAACTTTACATTAAACTTATTTACACAATAGTCAAGTTGTAAAGAAGAATTATGACCAACAGAATGAATCATGGGGAAAAAGAAACAAAACCAAAAAAAAGAGAAAAAAAAGAAAAGAAAAAATGAGAGCAAATAGTTTGCCTCAGTCTACATTCAGACTCCATAGTTCTTTCTCTGGATGTAGATAGCTCTCTCCATCATGAGTCCTTTGGAGTTCTCTTTGAACCTTGTATTGCTGAGAAGAGCCAGGTCTATCAAGGTTAGTCATCACAGAATCAACATATATGTGGTTGTGTGCAATGTTCTCCTGGTTCTTCTCTGCTCACTCAGCATTATATCATGTAGGTTTTCCAGGTTATTTTGAAGTCTGTATCTTCCCCATTTCTTATAGCACAATAGTATGCTATTACATTCATATACCACAACTTGTTCAGCCATTCCCCAATTGATGTGCATCCCCTTGATTTTCAATTCTTTGCTACCACAAAAAGAGTCACTATAAATATTTTTGTACATACTTGTACATACCACTTGTGTGATCTCTTTGGGATACAACTCTAGAAGTGGTATTGCTGGGTCAAAGGGTATGCACATTTTTATAGCCCTTTGGTCATAGTTCCAAATTGCTCTCCAGAATGGCTGGATCAGTTCACAACTCTACCAACAATGTAACAGTGTTCCAATTTTCCCACATCCTCTCCAGCATTTATCATTTTCATGTTTTGTCATGTTAGCCAATCTGATAGGAGAGATGTGGTACCTAAGAGTTATTTTGATTTGCATTTCCTTAATCAATAGTGATTTAGAGCATTTTTTCATATGCCTGTAGATATCTTTGATTTCTTCCTCTGAAAACTGTCTGTTCATATCCTTTGACTATTTCTCAATTGGGGAATGAATTGTATTCCTATAAATTTGGCTCAATTCCCCATATATTTTAGAGATGAGGCCTTTTTCAGAGACACTGGTTGTAAAGATTTTCTCCCAATCTTCTGCTTCCCTCCTAATCTTTGTTGCATTGGCTTTTTTATACAAAAACTTTTCAATTTAACATAATCAAAATTATCCATTTTGCATTTTGTAATGCTCTCTAATCTCTTGTTGTGTCATGAATTCTTTGTTTTTCCATAAATCTGATAGGTAAACTATTCCTTGCTCTCCCAAATTGCTTATAGTATCCGACTTTATTCCTAAATCATGAACCCATTTTGACTTTATTTTGGTATATGGTATAAGATATTGGTCTATGCCCAGTTTCTGCCCTACTATTTTCCAATTTTCCCAGCAGTTTTTGTGAAATAGTGAATTCTTAGCCCAGAAGCTGGATTCTTTGGGTTTATCAAAGAGTAGATTGCTATAGTCATTGACTACTACGTCTTGTGTACCTAACCTATTCCACTGAGCCATCACTCTGTTTCTTAGCCAATACCAAGTAGTTTCAATGACTGCTGCTTTATAGTACAGTTTAATATCTGGTATGGCTAGGCCACCTTCCCTAGCATTTCTTTTCATTAATTCCCTAGATATTACCTGGACCTCTTATTCTTCCAGATGATCTATTGTTTATTTGTGTTAAGCTACATTGCCCAAAAAGTTTGAGCTCCTTAAGGATATCTTTTTCTGTAATTTCTGGTGGTGACAGTCTGACCCTGAATTGGTATGAAAAACATCTTTGTGGTGATAAACAAATCTGACTTAGACATCTTTTTGACACTTCTTTGTTAACATATTTTTGGTTTCATGTAGATGTCATGCATAGAGGACCTTTTGATTCTGCTTTAAAACTTATCTAAACCATTTCCATTTACTTTGGACAAATCCGGCAAAGTATAGATTTTGTTAGCCTTTACTGTTGCTTGGTGAAGAGGTATTTCGTATTAATGTCCAAATCAAAAATTAGTGGTTATTTGTTCCAAAAGTATTGCTACAAGTTTAAAAAATTGTTGTTTTTAATGAATAAGCATTTATTTTCTTTCTCTTCTACCTCCTTCCAAATGAAAAAGAAAAACAAAGTCCTTTTAAAATATGTATAGTCAGGCAAAACAAATTTTCTCCAAAAATGTGCATCTCATTCTGCACATTCAGTCCATGGCTAAACATGGATATAATGTAATACTATTGTGCCATAAGATATGATGAAAAACACAACTTTAGAGAAACGTGGGAAAATTTGTATAAACTTATATAGAGTAAAATAAGAAGAACCAGAGGGACAATTAATAGTCTAAAAACACTGTAAAAATGAACAACTGAGAAAGATGTAAAAACTTTGATCAACTCAATGACCAACCATGATTTCAGAGGGCCAAAATGAGGAAGAGTGCCCACTAAAGAGCTATGAATCTTTCAAATCTATGGATGGGCAACAGTTTATGACCAAACAATATATAAAGTGCATGACAGAAGATAATATGGACAATTTTTATTTTGCAGAAGCAAAATCAATGAAGCTAAAATTACAAAGGAGGCAGGTAACTAGAAAAAATGCAGTTTCTTGGAAAAGGGTCTTATTTCTGAGGTAAATAAGGAACAAATTCAAATTTATAAGAATAAGATTTATCCACCTATTGAAAAATGGTCAAAGGATATGAACAGGTTTTTAAAAGAAGAAATTCTAGGTATCAATAGCCATGTAAAAAAATGTTTCAAATCACAAAATAATTAAAGACATGAAAATTAAAGCACCTCTGAATATCTATCTCACACACACATCAGATTGGCAAAGTTGACAAAAATAAAAATACAAATGTTGGTGGTGCTATAGGCAAACAGGCACGTTAATGCCCTTTTGGATAATCTATAAATTAGTCCAGATATTCTGGAAAACAATTTGGAACTGTACTCAAAAAGTTACTAAATTGTGCATTCTTTTTGATCCAGCCACTAGGCTGATATCCCAATGAGACCAAAAAAAAGAAGAAAAAATCTGTATGTGAATAAAGTCCCCCATTTATAGCACCTCTTCTTTGTGGTGACAAAGAACTTAACACTAAGGAGGTGCCCATCAATTAAGAGTAGCTAGACAAATTATGACATATGAATGAAATAGAATGCTAATGACGAAATAATAAAAAGCTATTTCAGAGACACCTGGGAACTAATGCAAAGTTAAGTGGGAAAAGCAATTTACACAATAAAAAAAGACATTATAAGACAAATAACCTTGAAAGGTCTAAGAACTCTGATCAATGCAGTGACCAACTTTGATTCCAGAGGACTTATGATGAAGCATGCTACCCACTTCCTGACAAAAAGGTGATAGACTAAATATGAAGAATGGGACACGTGTATTTGGACATGGCCAATATAAGAATTTGCTTTGATTGATTATATATGTTTGCTACAAGGGGTTTTTTTTGTTGTTTTCTTTTTCTATTGGGATGGGAGGAGGTTAGAAGGAGATAAAATAATTTTTTAATTGAAGGAAATAAAAATTAAATTTAAGAAGTATGCTACCCACCTCTTGACAGATAGGTACTAGAGAAAAATATGCTGTAAGTTTTTAACTTGTTTATAATGTGCTTCAAGGACTTCTAACAAACTTCTTCCCCCTTTTTGTGAGAAATACTTGCCTTTCTATAAAAGCCTTAGGGTAGTGGTGGTCCCTATGTTTTATTAATTTTGTATAAATTTCTGTTAGGATACTTTTCAAATCTATTGCCATCCATTTTATTTTTTGAGAAGTATATGTCAAGACTGCTATTGCACAAGTGTTAAATATTCTTCCTTTGTGCATTTTCCATTGAACTTTGATTTTAAGATGTCAGTATGTCTCTTGACATATACAGCCTTAAAGTTTTATGCTAATTATGGTTTGTCTGGAGAAGACTAAGATATGTATCATTTTCATTCACTGGTTTAATTTGACCTCTAGAGTCAAGCTTGAAGTCTCAGTCTCTACTTTTCCTTGGCATACACAGAGATTTTCCACTTATCTAGTTCAAATGAAATTTCAGTATCTTTGGAGAAAGATTCCATAAAATGAAGAAGCTTAATGTATTTTTCAGTGGAGCTATACACTGCCATTCATGTGTATCAAGTGATTAGTTAAGATATCTTGGTAGGATTCCATCTGTAACTTGAAAGTCACACTTAGTTCTATTTAGTAGAGAATCATGGCTCTAAGGCTAGACCAAACTACAATAGGCTTATGCTCTCTCCCTGGAATTTGCCATGTTTTAAATAGAAAAGTTTTCTATTTGGACATCAAATGTTCTAGCATTCTCATTTTACAGCTATCTGTTTTATATATTCATAGTACATGAATAAGCCATGAGTTCAAACGTGAGTCAAAGGCTTTGTGATAATCAGTAAAGGCAGGACAAATGTTGCAGCTCTTTTTTTTTCTCTTTGAAAGCTTGCTGAATAAGAAATACTTTGAAAATGAGTTGCCCTTTATATCCCAGAGACTTTTTGACATACCTATTTCATTCTTCATTCAATAGAGTATTTTCTTATAAGTGTAGGTAAATTGTTTGGCGGTGGGTGACATAAGCTATGAATGCTTCTTATGAAATACATAGCTTGGTAATTGGTCTTTATTTGGAGAGTTTATTGGGATTCTCATCTTTTGATTGTAGATACATTATGCCTTCTGCTAAGAAAGGTGAGGGGGCATCTGAGAAGGGCTAGGGGCAGTAGGGTATAGAAGTTCTGGTCCAGGGGCAGCTAGGTGGCACAGTGGATAAAGCACCAGCCCTGGAGTCAGAAAGACCTGAGTTTAAATGGGGACTCAGACACTTGTGTGACCCTAGGCAAGTTACTTAACCCCGAATGCCTTGCAAGAAAAAGAAAGAAAGAAAAAAAGTTCTGGTCCATAGAACCAGAAGGTCCACCCTAAGGAGAACCTCCTGCCAAGTCCTTCCTCATCAGATAAGTCATTGCCAACTCTTCCCTTTGTGATCTATGGTTTATGCATTTCCTTTCTTTCATTCGTGCTAACTAGATGGCTTTCTTTCAAGGAATCAACCCCTCTATTGTCATGGAGAGAATTGCACTTTGGGTAGATGACCACTAAGTATTGCTGTAACTAGGAGGGGCCAAGAGCAGCAGCTACCCAGAGTGCAATATTCAGGAAGGCATAAGTGATACTTTTTAATGTTATAATTTCTTTTAAAAACATATATCTTAATGCTAAATAGTTTCACCATTCCTTCCTTCCTTCCTTTCTTCCTTCCTTCCTTCCTTCCTTCCTTCCTTCTTTCCTTCCTTCCTTCCTTCCTTCCTCCCTACCTCCCTTCCTGTTTCTCCTCACCTCTACCTCCTAGCTTCCCCTGGCCTACTTCAAGACTCACCTCAAATGCCTTTTGAGGGAGGCCTCTTAGTTTCACTCCTCTCCCTTTCTCCCACTGCCTTCCCTTCCACTATATTTTGTGTGTGTGTGTGTGTGTGTGCATAATATGTACATATATATATATACATATATCCTTCCACTGAGTATATATATATATATACACACACATACACATATACACATATATACATATATGTATACATACATACATATATATGTATATATAGACACAGTTATTTGCATGTTGCGTCCCTCCCTGCCCCCCAACCCCTTAAAACATGAGCTCTTTGAGGGCAAGGAGTATTTTGAACCTTTTTTATATTGCCAGAACTTAACACAGTGTCCAACACATAGTAAGTACCTAATTAATGCTTGTTAATCAACTGATCGTATTTAAGGCACTGTGCTTTGTCAGAGGGGGTACAAAATGGAAAATAGCACTCTCCTTGCCCTGTAGGAAAGCACTGATGAATCATGATTCAAGAGCTCCTAAAAGGTTATTTTCCTGTGACCAGATATACCTGCATTTATGTACACTAGTGTGCCGGAGAAAAATTCAAGTAAAAATGAGAAGCTGGAGGGAAAATACCATCATTTCCATCTGGGATTCTCCCAGGCTGCACTTCCAAGTTCTGCCAACAAGCCACAGGTGGGAACCACATGAGTGGATGAATAAGTGATGGAGGGAGGGGGGAAGGGGAGGGAAATGTGATGGCAGCTTCCAATCTGGGACATGTTTTTTCCAGAACACACATTCAGCCTGAGGAGCCAGAGCACATCACTGTCTTATTTCATTTCACTTGATGAGTACTTTTTTTTTCCTTTCTCAATAACTAAAATACGAAGGATATCAGAAGTTCTTTAAGAGCTTTACAAAAAAAAAACTGAAAGGGAGATTAGAAGGCTTTGTAAAACGGCATGGATGTGGAAGCTGAAGCTACTTATCTGGAATTTACTCCCATCGTAAAGGAGGTAGCCATTCACTGGGCTACAACTCACTTATGCTTTCTGGGTTCAAGTCCCAGCTCAATCACTAACTGGATGTGTTACCCTGGGCTAGTTACTTCATCTCTCTAGTTCTTACCTTCTTCATTCATAAAATGAAGGGGTTAGACTAGGGGCTATCTTAAAGTCCCTTGAAATTTAAACTCTTTCTTTTGTTGTTCACTAACTTCAGTTATGTCTGACTCTTCATGACCCTATTTAGGATTTTCTTGGCAAAGATACTGGAGTGGCTTGCCATTTCTGTCTCCAGCTTATTTTATAAATGAGGAAACTGAGGCAAACAGGGTTAAGTGACTTGCCCAGGGTCACACAGCTAGTAAGTGTCTAAAGAATGATTTGAACTTACAAAGATGAATCTTCCTTACTCCAGACCCAGTACGTTATCCACCGGGCCACCTAGCTGCCCCCAAACTCTTTCTAAAATTGTAGAATTCTCTCTGCTTGTTTCCGAAATCATGGGGATTTTACTTAGTATTTCTATCCTATGACCAAAAAGACTCAAGCTGTTAACCAAAATAGATGAGATGAAAAATTTCTGCACCATTTGGTTTATTTAAAATAAAACATAAACAAGAATCCCCAACAGAGGCCCTAGCCCTATACAGAGGGTAGGGAAGGGACCAGCGTTTTCAGGCCTAGTTTGGTAAATCCCCTGATTAGGTGGAGAGGTAATAGAAATCATACAAGTCGGGAGTCAGCAGGACTTGGTTTGATTTCTACCTCTGACCCTTAGGACTCATGGGATCACGTGTAAACCATTTCACTTCTCTAAGGCTCGGTGTCCTCATAGGAAAAATAGTGAAAATAATACTTATCCTCTGTATCTCACCAGGTTATTGCAAGGAGAACGTCCTGCAATTATAAAGATTGCTGGATTTGGAGTGAGAGGGACTGGGTTCAAATCCAGATTTTGCCACGTTACATAGTGACCTTTAGCAAATCTCCCCTCCTCCTCATTTGCTGTGAAACAAGGGGACTAGATGACTTCTAAGCTCCCTTCCGGCTCTAAATCTATGATATTATGAACTTTACACCACTGATTAAGAGTAAATTATTATCAGACTCTGCCAAAGTAATTCTAGTAACATTAGAACATTGACATCACGCCAGCTTTAGCTTATGGTATACTCAGAATGAGCAGAGAACATAGCCCAAAGTCTCCATGTATGGAGAAACCCCTCTCATTGCTACTTCTGACTTGCTTAGAATGTTCTGCTTTGACTGAGGATGAGGTTTCCCTTGGAATCCAGACCCTGGGTCTGTTTGAGAGAACTTTCGGGTAAGAGAAGTTAAGTAAAAGGACTATCATTGTGGGCCTTTTAAACCATAGTTATCAGAGGTCCCCAGAAGCCTCAACACAACAGGACACCAAAACCTGACAAATCAGGCGTTGCCTGTGTCTTCATATCAATTCTGTTGAGAATAGATAAAAAAGACCTCACAATGATCTTTTCCTCTAAAATGCGTGTGCCTTTAAAGCCAGGGTTTCTGTTAATACAACAAAGTGAAATGGCCATCCGAGAGGTACATGCAAGCCAATTATTTCTTGCATTTGAGGCCCGGTTACATCAACCAGTTCATTGTTTCTGAACAGCTGCCCCGCTGCTGGCATAAGAATAGAAGTAGAAATTACTTCCAGGCTTCTCAAGTATTTCATAAAAGCATATTTTTCAGGCCCATTCACTCCCACTTGAGTATACTGACGATTCTCCCTGTTCTAAATAATCACGTAACAGCACAGGAAAAATAGAAAGCCATGGAGTCTTGGATCAATACCACAGCATACTTTTTTTTTTTGGTGGGGGCGGGGGTAGGGGGAGGGAAGAACCCATTCTTCATTTCAAGTATGCTGTTTTCTCTTGGGACCTGGTTGCAAGATGTTCACTCCAACCGGCCAGGGGCTTGAAGGCTTAAACAAAGTTACAATAGGGCTGCTACTTTTTTATTTCACTCTGGCCTGAGAAGGACCTGTTAAATGATAGCAAAAGCCATGAGAAACATCAGCATTTCCAAGCTTTGACCATTTGGGTACCCATCATTTCTAATATAATAGTAGCTATAATGACATTTTAATGGTCATAGAGCTAGAGATGGAGTCAGGAAGACCTGAGTTCAAATCTAGCCTCACACACTTATTAACTGTTACATTGGGCAAATCACTAATGCTGTCTGTCTCAGTTTCCTCATTGGTAAATGGGATAATAATAGCACCCATCTCCCAAGGTTGTTGTGAGAATAAAATAATATGTGCAAAGCACTTTGTAAAACTTAAAACCTTATAAGTGCTAGATAGTATTATTAATATTATTTGACAAATGTGAAGAAAGGGGTTGGTTAGTCTTAAATGAGCCCAAGGGCTCACAGATTTTAGGGCAAGAAGGGATCTTGGAGGCAAACTAATCCAACCCATTCCCTCCCCCTAAGATTTGTCTGAGGCCAAATAGGTGGCACAACTGGTAGTGTGCTACACCTAGAGTCAGAAAGACTTGAGTTTAAATCCTGCCTCAAGTATATGTGTGACCCTGGGCAAGTTGCTTAGTCTATGGGAAATTCACTTAACATCCCAGGTCTCAGACGATTCTCTAAAATTATACTATGTTACATAGGAGCTACTGATCTGCATTGGTGGAGGGAGTTTCCATATCAGGAGTAGTCTACACAGATGAAATCATAGGTCAAGACCAAATATTATTTCAGACCTGAGTTCTGGTCATCCTGCAGATCCCAGAAAAAGTGAAAAGACAAAGAAACAAGATAAAAGAGACTGGGAATCAATACCAATTTTGCTCTTAATGCAGCCCCAAATAGGTACTTCACAAATGCTAAATGAATTAAAGAATAAATGAAGAATGAACAAACGAATGAATAATGAATGGATTAATGTGCAAGCGCTGGCCAAAGAAGAGCAGGACCAGAAATGTTAGGAGTTTGCCAAACCTTGAGACCTGCAAGCAAACATTTTTCCTGAATGTATTGCTGAAGAGGGCAAGAAAATAAGCCTTTTGGCTCAATCACACATTGTAACAGGGAAAGTAAATATGAATTCTGAAGTGAAAGTTATTGGGGTCACTGATGTTTGGGGAATGAAATTGTTGGCAAAGCGTTTAATTTGGGTTTCACCACCTCGCCTTTTCCAGTTTATCTTCTTTCTGTCTGTTCTAAAGGACACATTTCTGAGCTCCCAGTTCCTTGGATTCCTTTTCTTTGTCTTCTGGCTCCTGAAGGAATTCTTAGTGTCACTTAAGATTTAGGTTTGGAAGAATATGGAGAACTGAAGAGAGGTCAAGAGCAAACATTCCCTGTAATTTTGGTTTCATGTCATGAACTGAAAATCATGCTCCATGAACAACAAACTCTGAAATTTGAGTGCACGAGGACATAGTTTAGTCCTGTTATCTGGTCCATCTCAGGAAGGGAGGGAATAGCATTTATCAAGGGCCTGTTAGATGGCAGGCCCTGTGCTAAGTACTTTACAAATATTATCTCATTTGCTCCTCACAACAGCCCTCAGAGATAGGAGCTATTATTACCCTATTTTACATTTGAGAAAACTCAGGCAAACAGAGGTTAAGTGACTTCCCCAGGGTCACAAAGCTAGTAAGCATCTGTGACTGGATTTGAACTGAGGCCTTCCTGACTCCAGGCCAAGTGCCACCAGATGCCCCTAGGTGAAATTATAGGATCACAGATTTAGATAAGCAAGAGAATTTAGAGAGTAACCAATCCAGAAGTTCTCAACTTGGGATCCATGAAATTGTATTTAAGATATTTTAAGGACTTTTCAGTCATTGTGACTCCTTTTGGGGTTTTCTTGGCAGAGATACTGGAGTGGTTTGTCATTTGCTTCTCCAGCTCATTTTACAGATGAAGAAACTGAGGCAAACAAGGTTAAATGACCTAGCCAGGGTCATATAGCTAGTAAGTGTCTGAGACTGGATTTGAACTTAGGTTTTCCTGACTCCAGGCCTGGCACTCTGAGCACTGAGGCAGTGAGCAACCTAGCTACCCCATTTTAATGACTATCTTTCAATATAATTGGTTTCCTTTGAAAACCTATGTATTTTATTTTATACATTTAAAATATTATTTTGAGAAAGGGTCCTTAGGCTTTGCCAAGTTGCCAAAGAGATCCATGACACAAAACTTGGTAAGAACTCCTGATCTAATCCAAATCTTCCTTTCTTATAGAAGAGAAAACTGAGACCCACTGAACTACAATGATTTGCCCAAGATTAAATAGTTCGAAAGTGATAGGGAAGAAGTAGATAATAGTAAGAATGGGCTCTGGATCTCCCAGCATCTGGAAGACTTGTGACAGAGGAATGAAGTCATGGGGCTCAGATTAAGGGAGTGGGAAATAAAGCGTGGGAGCTCTCAGCCCTTCTATTCCAAAGTGCCTTTCCCTAAAGAACGTTTCAGAGTGATTGCAACTGAAAGTTATGTGTCACAATTCACTTTTGTAGTTTGCCATTTGTCAATAGAAAGAAAGCATGTGTGCCTTGACTTTAATAATTCAGAGTCAATATTGTTCATGTAGATGATGCTTGTACTCTTGTTTCAAGAGGAAGCCTGGAGTTTTGGAATGAAAACTAGAGTTTGCATTTCAACTGAGAAACATTTTTGGATCATATGATCACTGATTAAAAGTGGAAGGGACCTCATGGGTCAGGGGTGGGGAACCTGTAGCCTCGAGGTCACATGTGGCCTTCTGAATTTTGTTCTTTAAAATGTGTAGTCTGTCAAAAGGCTGCACTTAAGGATCTAGAAGGCCACATGTGGCCTTGAGGCCTCAGGATCCCCACCCCTGTCATAGGCCATTGAGTTCAATCACCTTCTTTTATACTGAGAGCCAGAGATGTTATATGACTTGCCCAATGGCACACAGATATTATCAAACCTGGGATTTGAACTCAGGCCTTTTGATTCTAAAGCAGTTAACCTGTGGATTTTAGTTTCCTCATCTATAAAATGGGAGGAAAGACGAGTGAAAGTATTATTTATATCACAGAATTGTTGTCAAAATTGTTGTTTGAAAACCATAAAGTCCGATATAAGTGCGAACTATTAGCATGAGCCAGAATAGACTGAACATCAATAAATTGGTTTTTGCAATAACTAAGCCAGAAGATGACATCCATCCACAGCCTTCTAGGTTTTTGGAATGAAAACAATTACTCTGAGATCAGCTCCTGTGACTAGGGGTTTAATGTTATAGATATTTAGCTGTTTGCTTATGCTCTGGTCAGATTTGCAGTTAGAGAACATGGATTCGAATCCTGTACCTGCTACATCGAACCTGCCCGGCCTTGGACAAATTATGGTGCTTCCCTGGACCTTAGTTCCCACACAGTAAAATGAGAGAGTTAGACTAGATGCTTTCTGAGGCCCCTTCCAGAGCTAAACCAGTGGCCCTAAGATTCCTCAAGAGCATCATAAAATTGGAGTTTCAAACGAATGATCCAAATCTTCAGTCTTTCAGTAACTTCTCTACTTCTTATGAATGGGAGGTAACCTCTTTGGTAGTTAATACCATCTCAGCCTTCTCTGTTCTGTGCTCCAATAGCACCTTCAGTAGGTTATCAGAGGTTCTTTTAGGCAAGAGGTCTCCATACTTTTTTTAATTTTACTCCATATTAGTAAAAAATTTGAGTATGAGCCCCCCAAATATGCATAATTTTCTTATCTATAAATGATAGAGTTGTACTACTATACTAATAATTTTGAGCAGTATGAAACTTAGGCAAAACTGGAAATGGAAAGGGATGTTATAAATATAAAATAATATTTAACTCTAGAATCTTATAGGGAGCCATTCGACTGTTGAGTAGGGGAGTAGCATGATCAGATCTGTGCTTTGACAAATTCTCTTCAGCAATTCTGTGGAGGATGGGTAGGAGAGTAAGGTCATCTGTAGTAATTCAGGCAAGAGGTGATGATGTTCTGAATTAGGGTGGTAACTGTGTGAGAGAGGAGAGAGATGGGAGAGATGTTTAAGAGACAGAAATGATAAGATTCAGCAACTGGTTGGATATGGGGCAGTAAAGGAGAATAAAGAATTAAAGATAAAGGATATGAACCTGGGTGACTAGAAGAATGGTAGTATCCTCAGCTGTAATAGGAAAGTTTGGAAGGATGGGTTTGTGGGAAAGTACAATGTAATGAGATCTGAGATGTAGAAGCAGCTTATTGGTCCCACCCTAAACAAAAGTTGGGGGCGTGAGAGAAGGAGGTATTATTCACTAGTCACTACCTTGCAGTTCTGAGCCCATTCTCCTAGGGGTATTTGCTTTAGCTACAAGGTAGTTTCAAGGACTATGTGTCTGGTATATAATAAGTAGTTAATAAATGCCTTACATCTATCTATCTATCTATCTATCTATCTATCTATCTGCCAACTCCTAGCAATCAATGTACTACCTATCATCTATTTAGCTACCTATCAACTACTTATCATCTGTCTATCTATCTATCTATCTATCTATCTATCTATCTATCTATCTACCTATCATCTATCTAATCTATACCTTACCACTGGACCCATATGGCTCCAGGGGAGAGAGTGAGGCTGGTGACTTTGCACAGCTCTGCTTCACTTACATCCAATTCACTTGCAAGTCATAACATCACTTCCCTGATGTCATTGGTCCTCTTTAAGAATGAAGGACAAACAAAAACAATGACAATGCTCTATGGTCTATTTTTCTATCATCTATTACCTATCATCTATTTTATCTATCTATCTATCATCTATGTATCTACCTATCACCAATCTATTTTTCTCTCTCATCTGTCTACCTATCATCTATTTACCTGCCTGTCAATCTATCCTCTGTCTCTCTATCTTTTTCTTTCTTTCTCTCTTTCTTTCTTTCTTTCTTTCTCTCTCTCTTTCTTTCTCTCTTTCTCTCTCTCTTTCTCTCTTTCTTTCTCTCTTTCTTTCTTTTTTCTTTCTTCTTTCTTTCTTTCTTTCTTTCTTTCTTTCTTTCTTTCTTTCTTTCTTTCTTTCTTCCTTTCTTTCTTCCTTTCTTTCTTCCTTTCTTTTATTTATCTATCTTTCTGGGAGGAAAAAAAGGAGATTTTTCCAGTGGCTCCTGAACAGCTGCTGCTGTGGGTCACAGGCAAGATTAGGTTCTAACTGCCCTGGGAGGTCTATGTGGTGGGTAGTTCAAAATGGAGGTATTTAGGAACTTATACAATGGAACTGGAAGGTGGGGTAAAGGAGTATTAAGGGATAAGGTAGGTGTGACTGTATTGGAGATAAGCCCCACGGTTGGAAGGGTGGGATGGAACCCATATTTCACCCCCTCTGATTGGTTGATCACAATTTGCAATCAATTGGTTGATATCCTTTGATGTCAAAATGCAGACCCTTTCTAGACCACTGTTCTAGACAATCCCAACTTCTAATGAGTGCAACCATTAAGGTAAAAAAGGCAAAGGCAATCTGTAGTTCTGGCCATTCTGGCTATGTCTAAGGAAATTATCCAATCCTTAACACATTTGTTCATCAATTACCCTAATAGTATTGCCTAGAGGGGGATTCAAGGTCCCAGGGAGCATATAATTTGATTTCTAACTCTTTGTCCACTCCCACGGTCACTCCTACAAAGGACTCTTTGAGCTTGTATTTTTTTAAGTGGAAAGGAAGAACAAAGGAACAAGCAATCATTCAGTACTTTCTGTATGATGGGTGTTTCACAAATAACTTTATTTTCATAACAACAGTAGAGGCAGGTATTATTATTTTCACCATTTACACCTGGGGAAACAGTGACTTACCGATGTTCACACATATGGTAAATGTCTGAGGCTGAATTTGAACTCAGGTCTTCCTGACTCCAGGCTCAGTGTTCTATCCACTGTGCCACCTAGTGGCCTTAAATCAAGCTATTGGATAGATAGGTGCTTCTAGGTCCTCAGGTGCAGCCTTTTGACAGAATCCAAGTTTTACAGAACAAATCCTTTTATTAAGGGGATTTACTCTGTGAAGTTTGGATTCAGTCAAAGGGCTGCACTTAAAGACCCAGAGGGCCACATGTGGCCTCAAGGCTGCAGGTTTCCCACCCTTGACCTATCTCCTGTTGGCTATTGGGATTGCCCAGGAATCTGTATTGAAACCCTTCATTCTTTTCTCTAGATACCAGGTTCCTGGGCACTGTCATTCAATTTAGTTCCATTCAACAGACATTTGTTGATAATCCCCTATTTGTGAGAATGCTATTCTAAGTCCTGGGAAGTCAAAGATGAAAATCAAAGAAAACATATTCTCCTTGAGGGGCAACATGACTACAAGGTAGAGTGTGATGGGGGCAAAGAAGACATCCAGGAAAAATACTCTAGGAAAATTTGAAGAGAGAGATCATTTCTGGCCAGGGGATAAGGGAGGCTGTGCCACCTAAGCTTAGCCTTGAAGGAAGAGAAAGACTTCAGTGGGTAGAGCTGAGGTACAAATTTAGCTGAGGAATGTGAAAATATCCTGTGAAAATGCATGCAGGTAGAAATGGTTTTATGAGAACCAGTTTATATGGAATGCAGAACTGCCCAAACTTCACCCCTCAGCTTCATCTGCACTGAATGAGCAGATGAGCTTTCCACCCCAGGATGGAGATGAATAGCACTGGTGAACCAAAGTCCTCTTGCCAACTCATGGGAAATGGAGTGAGTTTAGGACTATTTATCCATCTTCTCTTCATCCACCCAGCATCCCTTTCTTAGTCAACAATATCCCCTTGACATTCCAAGACACCTTAAAGTGATTTTTCTTTTGGCTCTTCAGTGTCAACTCTTAAGGCCTGTTTTTCTTTTCAGAAAAGATTTCTCCAGTCAAAATGTTTTCTCTTACAACTGGATCCCAGGTGACATATTCCATTCTTAGTGTTTGATGAGCTTTGGTTGTTTCAAGTCAAAATATTTTCTGCTCCAATAGGTTCCCAATTGATATATTCCATCCTCGGTATTTGCTTTTTATGTGAAACAATCTTAGGAAAATTCCCACTTTAATCCTAGATTAAATCCTTGGGCAATGGTCATTTTCATTTTCCTCTCACTCTACACTTGGCAAGGAAACAATATCCTCTTCTTATACCGTAAACTACTGCACGCCATATTCCAGATGGGGTCTAATAAGCACCTCATACAGTATGACTTCTGCCTCACTGTTTTCATTATTTCTCTACTACAGTGATATTGGTTTCTACTTTGGCTCGCAAGCAATAGGAGTCTCTCACCCCTTCTCTCTCCCCATGTTCCCCCTAGCAGGTGTGTATCCCGCACAGGTGTGGGTTGATGATTTCAGTTACTTTCCACAGAGCCCTCTGATCCTCATGCACAGAGATTGATTTCTTGCTTTCATTTGCCATCTGCAAAAGCCATCACTTAAGTGAGCCAAATCCTTTTGAATGGACTTGAAGGAGCCCTCATTTCTTTTTCTTCCTCCAATTTCAGCATTACACTATGCATTTATTGCTGTTGCTCCTCTCCGGCAGCCCTCAATCACAGGTTTAGATAACAGGAGGACAAATGAGTGTTGTTCTCTGAAAATGAAATTCCATCTCCTGCCACCATATCTTTGTAGAGGCTGCTGTTCCCCATGTCTGGAAGGCTCTCTCATTTCACCTCAGCCTCCTGAGTCCCAAACCTCCTTGTAAGGCTCACTTCAAGTGCCAAGGGACTTAGTGACTTCCAGTTTTCAGTGTCCCCTTCCCTAACCAACCATCATATACATTTTTTCTAAATAGCTTGTATTTACTTATTTAGGAACATATTGTTATGCTCTAGATGAATCAAGATCTGTCTTATCTTCATAATTTTATCTCAGCACCCAGCACAGGACTGTATGTATATACACACATATACATACCCATGTACACATATATATACACATTATATGTATGGTGAGTATGGGTATGGGTACATATACACATATGTATGTATATATACACATGCATATGTACGTGTGTGTATTGTGTGGATAGAAAGAAAGAAAAAGAAGGAAAGAAAGAAAGAAAGGAAGAAAGGAAGAAAGAAAGAAAGGAGAGGTAGATAGATGGATAGACAGACACAGACAGACAGAGAGACAGACAGATAGATAGATAGATAGATAGATAGATAGATAGATAGATAGATAGACAGACAACAGATGCTTAATAAATGCTTGCTGGTTTGTTGGTTGATTGATTAAACAATTTGAGGCAGATTTCTCTGCTCTCATATTACAGAGAGTGTGAAAGAAGGGAACAAGCAGAGAAGTCACAAACTCTACTATTTCTACCTTTAGAAACAGGAAAAATTTCCTTTCAGTAACTTCTGGCCCATTTATGTTTTCAGGACCAGATGAGGAACACTGATACACATTCCTGATTATTGGCTTCAGAAAACTTGTCTGAATTTTGGTTGCCAATCAAAAATTCCTGAATTCTCCCATAAAGTTGTGTGGGATGAAAATAGGATCCATAGTAAATAAGAGAACTCGAAACCTGACCCCAAAGATAATCTACTCACATTCCCAACCCAATTTGAAAAAAATTCATTATTGGTTAGCCTCAACTTTTCTCTCTAGAGTCATATTATCCACTCCTCACTTTAGGCTTTACTACTTAGTCTCCACACTGGGCATCTTTCTCAAAGGGTTTAAACTAAATATGCTCTTTTTGCTGAGTTTGGCTGCTATCACAGCTGCTATCATGTCAGTTAGACCTGAACTATGTTGCTCAAATCAGCCCTGATTATCCATATTCAAAGGGTACGGTTGGCTCAGCAGTTACCCAACTTGATCCACTAATGGATAGCTTTGGCCAATGATTTTCCCATGACATGTGAGATTTATTCTCCCTCCTATGCTGGAAAATACACTCAGTATGTGCAGATAGAGAGAATAATGAGCCAGCAGTCATCCCTGGGAGAAAGCTCCCAATTGCCCATGGCAGCCAGCAAAAGACTTACTCACTTTCCTAACCTGATCCCAAGAATACATGTGCGGGCATATCGTTCACCTACCCAGGGCATCTGAAAGCAGGCCCTGAAGAATAAGGATTGTAACCTCCTACAGCCCTTCTAGCTTGAAATCTCTGATCTTGTCCACCTTTATGGGCAGCTAGGTGATGCAGTAGATAGAACACTGGGCTTGGGATTAGGAAGATTTATCGTCGTGACTTCAAATCCAGATTCACATACTTACTAGCTGTGTGACCCTAGGCAAGCCACTTCACACTATTTGCCTCAGTTTCCTCATCTGTAAAATGAGCTAGAGAAGAAAATGGCAAACCACACCAGGATCTCTGCTACGAAAACCCCAAATGGGGTCATGAAGATTTGAACATGACAGAATTGACTCAACAACAACATTCCTATCTGCCTGTCTCTGCTCTGGCCCTGATAGCCCCAATTTCTTTGTACTTTATGTTGATTATTCATCAGATCCTCCCAACATTCCTGTGAATGATAATAAAGAATTAGATTCTGGTCCAGCTATTATCATATTTGCTGGTTAAGCCATTTGCTCCTCTCTTGTCCTGATTCTTTATATGAACACATCTCCTAAAACCATTTATAGCCATTTATGCCTCTGCCTCACTGTTGCCATTTTGAAGGGGGAGACATAGATTCAAAGAAGGAAAATGATAATAACCACTCATATTTGACAGTATTTTCATTCTTACAAAGTGTAGTCTGTACCACAACCCTGTGAATTAGATGGTGCAAATATTAAAGTCCCACCCCTCCCTTTTTTTTGGAGTGGAGAAGGCAGGGCAATTGTGGTTAAGTGACTTGCCCAAGGTCACACAACTAGTAATTGTGTCAAGTGTCTGAGTTCAGATTTGAACTCAGGTTCTCTTGACTCCAGGGCTGGTTCTCTACTTACTGTACCACCTAGCTGCCCCCTCAAAGTTACTTTCATTTGGAATTCTCTGATTATTAGGGATTTGGAACGTTTTTTTCTGACATGATTGTTGATAGCTCCGATTCTTCCTTTGAAAACTGAAAAGAAAAGGAAAAAAGAAAAGAATCTGACCTGTTAAAGACCTTAGCATTAAAGAGGCCAAGATCCCCCACTGCATCGGGGCCATCTCCATTTGTCCTGATCTATAGTGTGTCGTGTGTCTGAGGCCGGATTGAACTGAGGTCCTCCTGGCTCCAGGGCTGGTGTTCTACTCACTGCTCCACCTAGCTGCACCACCAGCCCCCCTTTTAAAAACCAGATCTGGGATTTCTTCAATGTAGGCAGTGATCAGGGAAGAACTCCCTCTATGAATGCAAGTTTTCACCTTCTTGCAAATGGGAGGCAGCTAGGTGGTATATCTCAAATCCAGCCTCAGACTCTTGCCAGCTATGACCCAAGTCATTTGGCCTCTGCCTCGGTTTCCTCATTTGTAGAATGGAGATAATAATTGTACCTACTTCTTTTCTTCCTTCCTCCTTCTCTTCCTTCCTTGCTTTCTCTCTCCCTTCCTCCCTGTTTTCCTTCCCTTTTTTCCTCCCTTCCTCCCTTTTTTCTTCCCTTCCTCCCTGTTTTCCTTCCTTCCTTCCTTCCTTCCTCCCTCACTAAGAGATTAAGTGACTTGCCCAGGGTCACACAACGAGCATGTGTCAAAGGCAGGACTTAAACCCATAGCTTCATGTCTCTAGCCTTTATACCATTCTGCTTGTTCCTCACTACAGTCATATCTCACAGATGAGAAAAAAATGGGCTCACAAAAGTAAAGTGATTTGTCCAAGGTCCCAACACTAGCTCATGCAAGGGAAGAGAAAGGG
The DNA here is from genome assembly GCF_011100635.1 of Trichosurus vulpecula. Taxonomy (NCBI): domain Eukaryota; kingdom Metazoa; phylum Chordata; class Mammalia; order Diprotodontia; family Phalangeridae; genus Trichosurus; species Trichosurus vulpecula. The sequence continues at coordinate 359,657,536 of NC_050573.1, forward strand.
AATAAGCATGTTTGAAGTGCATACTATGTGCCCGGCACTTTGCTAAGCACTTTACAAATATCACCTCCCCAGAACTCGAACTCCGGAACTTCTGACTTAAGTCCAGTGTTCTTTCTGCCATACCAAACTACTTCTCTCTTAGCAGATCTGGCACAGCATCCCTTGTGATCCTACAGTGATGTCACTGTTAACCTTAGGGCCACTGATTTTAGAACTGGAAGAGACCTTAGAGGCATCATGTCCAACCCCATAATTTTACATGGAAAGAAACTGAGGCTGTAAGAGGGTAAGTGACTTGCCCGGGAATACACATATAGCAAGAGTCTGATGCAGAATTAGCCCTGGCTCCAAAGCCAAAACTCTTATCACTGTGCCACTCGACACTGGCTGGGGACTTGTAACAAGAGTGAAGCCAAGTGGGCAAGAATTGATGTGGTAGATCATCCACCCATGGTACCCAATTGTCCTAACAAAGTAGCTGTTTTGTTTGCCCAGGTGCTAGCTTTGTGGAATTCTGCCACCCCAAGCTTGCTTTGGGTCGCCTCGGTGTCCTTGCCCCCATACAGATGTCAAAGGGAGGCAGCATGCTTGTAGCCGGTAGCCTACCAGTATGGGGCAAGACCTAATGGAGCCAGCCTCAGGACCAGGTAGGGCTTGAATAGAATCCCACTCTAGAGAGTAAAGACCCTCCAGCTGCTGAGAGCAATACCCGCCCCCAACAGTACATTTTGAAGGTACTATCATAGATAGTCTAAGGTGGTTTTTCCAAGAAACTTGAATGAAAAAAAAAAGATTAAAAAAAATCCACACAACAGATGTACATTTCCTGGCCATCATCAACACTAGTAGTTTGTGGTTCATTTTTCCCCACAGAGTTATTATTGGCACTGGCTTTGGCTGTAGGGGGCTGGAGTGCCTTTCGGAGAGCAGATGGTTATTTTTATTTATTTATTTCTGAATTAGGGACCTCCCTTACACTTTGTTTTGGAAATGTGGCTAATCTTTCCCCCTCAAACCTCCATTCCCACCCCACTCCCTTTTTCCTTAACAACATAAGGCACAATCTAGTATTTATCCCCTAGGATTGATGATCTCAAGCATTTACAATGCTTATGACATAAAAAGCCCTTTGTGGGCTCCCTTTCCCAGGCCATTGTTTCTTAGGTTTGTTGTGCTGGTCATGGAACAGGACAGAGAATGTACCACAGTCACGTTGGGAAGCCTATGGAGAATAAGTGTATAAAAATCCATTCTTCCTATTTTTGGAAATTCATGAAGTCCAACCTCCCTAATTTCAGGGATAAAACAGGGCCTGTATTAGGGAGAGACAGGTACAGTGCTGAGGGCCAAGTCAGTCAGCCACTCGATTAACATTTATTCAGCACCTACTATATGCAGGGCATTGTGTTAAGCATTAGGGAGGTAAAGAAAGGCAGAAGATGGGCCTTGACCTCAAGGAGCTCACAGTCTAATGAGGGACACAATATGCGAATAACTATACACAAATACCATATAGACAAGATAAATTTGAAATAGCCAGCATAGAGGAGACACTAGAGGGAAGGGGGATTTGGAAAGGCTGCCTTGTGGAAGATGAGCTTTTAGTTGAAGGGAACCAGGGAAAATGCCTGGAGTTGGGAGATGGAGGAACAGGATTACCTCTTAAATGGGGATGTGTAAGAAGACTGGGAAGATTTTGAATGTCAGACAGAGCGATTGTACATGTGATCCTAGAGATAATAGGGAGATCCTGCAGTCTGGGTAGAGAGGTGACATGGTCAGACCTGAGTTTTAGCGAGATCACCTTGGCGGCTGAATAGGGGATGGTCTGGAGGGGGGAGTCCAAATATGAATGACATTGAGCTTCCCTGCCCTTCTGAGAGGGAGATCTAGCAGGGGAGATAAAACATACATACAAACAATGATAGCACAAAGTATAATGGGGCAAAGAGAGGCATCGACAGAGTGCTGCTCTGGGAGTATGAAGAAATAAGATTACTTCCAGCTATGGGGAACAGAAGAGATTTCATGGAAGAAGTAACATTTGAGCTGGACCAGAAGGAAGAAAGGAAGCAGGCCCTGTGCTAAGTGCTTTATAGATATCTCATTTGGCCCTAACCCTAAATGCCTTGGGAGGCAAGTGCTATCATGATCCTCATTTTACATTTGAGTTAACTGAGACAGAAGTTAAATGGATTGCCCAGGGTCATATTATCTAGTAAGTGTTTGAGGTCAAATTTGAACTCAGTTCTTCATGACTTCGAGACCAGTTCTATCCACTACAGCACCCAGCAGCCTCTTGAGGAGACAAAAAAGGGCAAATATTATACATATCAGTAGCTAAAGCAAGTCCAGTAGATAGAGCTCTGGACATGGACTCAGGAAAAGCCTAGTTCAAATCCTGCATCAGATACTAGAAAGTCAATCTTTCTGGGCCTCAGTTTCTTTATATGTAAAATGAAAGGGGCTATCTCCAGTGGTCCTAATCCATATTTGACCACTGGACCCAGATGGCTCTGGTGGAGAAAGTAAGACTGGTGACTTTGCACAGCCCTCCCTCACTCAAATCCAATTCACTTTCATGTCCCAGGATCATCTCCCTAATGCCATGGTCTTCTTCAAAAACAAAGGACAAACCACAACCACAACGAAATGGAGATAGTACTGGCAAATACCTCGAGGGTTATTGTAAGAATCAAATGAGACAATATATGTAAAAGCATTTTGAGAACTTTAAAAAGTTATTTAAATGTTAGCTATTATAAGGATGATTACACTAATTTGAAGGGGGAGTTTGAGTTATGTTTTGAATGGGAAGGATCACTGTAAAGATTGTAGTCATTGCCCATATGGGCCCATGGGTGGCTCCATATGATGTGAAATCATGGCCAATGGAAAAGGAGCCCTAACCAGAACATCAATTCTTGTTGCTTCCAACCTGGTCTGAGATCTGTTGACAGTTCACAATGGGCCTGTGCCATGGGGCAGAGGGAATACAAAATGGGAAGGCTCATGAAGCATTTCTGAAAAATTAGTACAAATACAGCAGAAATGATAGGGACTCAGTACTTAAGAAATTTAGTGAATCGGAGTCCAAATTGTTTCTATGGCAAAGCCTTCCAGAAGATTCTCCCCAAACTTGAACTGCATCTTAAATGCAAATTATTTCAGCCTAAGGAGCGAGCACAGACAGAAAGTTTTTCCATAGAACCATACTTGATCACAGCTCAGTGTCAAGCGTTTCCTTATGTAATCCGTGGACCAGCACCAAATCAAATTTACAAAGGCAGATTCCAACTCAGTAGTGTCTCTCATAAATACCTCTTTGGGTCCCGCCCCTACTTAAGTTTCACTTAGGAATATCAGAATTGTCTCATGCCTAGGTTTCCTCACCAAAATGAAAAAGTGTCTTTCCTTCTATGCAAGCACTCGGGCTAACAAATCATCACCTATAAAACAGATTTTACTTAACCCGACAGACATTGGGAAGGATTTACACATGAGCCATAAATAATGAAGACTACTCTCTTTTCCTCTATCTTGATCCCCAGGCATCAACATAATCCTCCAGGGAAGATCCTCCCCTTGAAGGGGAAAGAGTTCAAGGTTACCAGAGAATCAACCTTCCCCTTTGGACCCACATAGTCCATATAACTCACAGTAGAAGAGGGAAAAAAACCTGAGTCTGCTCATACACCTTGTCCCTCTGTCCCTTGCCTCTCCCCGTCTCTATAGTTCCCACTTAGTTCAGGAATTCCTATACTAAGTGCAGGAGACTTTGCCTTCTGCATTATTCTGGCAATGCTCCTCTGCTGATGGATTCTGCATTCCTGAAACTCCCAAAGGAGCTCACCTCTTCACTGTCTGACACCGTCCCCATCTGCCACCATCTCCGGGGCCGTATGTTTCCCTTCAGGGGTCTCACAAATGCAGAGGCTTCTTCTCCGGGGGATCGAGTCAGAACCCTTGTGTATAGCTTCTCTCTCAGCTCTACTCCTCTCTGCCTGCAGACTCTCTCTTCGAAGAGCCTGCTCCAAAGGTATGATCTGTCTGTGAGTCAATCAATAATCCTTAATACAAAGGTTAAAAGGGTGAGGGAAGTAACTAGAGTCAGGCAATGAACTAGTCTTGTCAAGGAATTAACACCTTGTTAAAGAGGATTCCAGGAGGATTTACAAGTCTCCTCCTGGGCACACCTATATTTATATTCCTCATGAAGACATACCTCAAAGGTTAATAAGAGTAAAAATAATAGCTAACATTTATATAGCCCTGTCTACATGCCAGCCATGGTGTTAAGCACGTCACAGTTATTATCTCACTTGATCCTCACAACCCTTGGAGATAAGTGCTATCATTATCCCCATTTTATAGACGAGGAAATTGAAGCAAACGAAGGTAAGTGACTTGCCCAGGTTCACACAGCTATTAAGTGTCTGGGGCCACTTTTGAACTCAGGTCTTCCTGACTCCAAGCCCGGTGCTCTGTCTACTATACCACCACCAAAGGTCTTTTGCTAAGGTGGTAATCTTCATTTGGAGGGTAATTTCTAAATTCTTGCTGTTGTTGTTTGTCCTTGGCTTTCTAAGAGGATCATGAGATCAGGAAGGTGATATTATGACTTACAGGTGAGTTGGATTTAAGTGAGACAGGGCTGTGCAAAGTCACCAGCCTCACTCTCTCCTCCAGAGCCATATGGGTCCAACGGCAATGTATTAAAGGGAAATGAATCAGTAAACATGCACTACTCTATCGGGCCCTCCATGTAAGTAACAGGGATTTCCAGCCAAGAATGTAGGAATATGTACAACCATGTGTATATGTTACCATTTCCAAACTATTAATATCCCAGAAGTGTCCAGGCACGCATTAGCCTGCTCGATGACTTTCACAGCCTCCACAGGAGTTTTGGCAGAACTGTATCAGTAGAAAGGGGTGACATGGGAAACATGGCTGTTATAAGAGAAGACAGACTTCCCAAACACTCGCCAACACTATTCAGATGGACCAAGGTGCTGAGGGATGGGCAGTGATAGACCGAGGAGGCACCAATCTCCTCTTTTCTAAGCGGCCAGAGGAGGCCTGGGGAGAAAGCATCCACCCAATCAGGCTCACCTGCTCAAGGACGGGAGGCTTTAGGCAAGTGTAACTCTGCATCTCACTGAGAGCCAAGGGAGGCCTTTCAAGCAAGAAGTCTGAAGGCTTGAACTGCAAAGAAATGAGAAAAACATACTTTTGAATCCGATCTGAGCCAAAACATCTTGTATCTTTAGAGCTTTAGACAGGGCTCTCGAATCATTTCGTTGCTAAAGCTCCTTTTTATCCCCCTTCCTTTATTTCATTCCAGATTACAGACCAAGCAATGCCCATCACTCACCACTGAGAGCTATATAATAACAAAGGCACATAAATCGTTACGGGTCCTCTGCAGCTCCCTCTCGAAAATCCCAATCCTAAGCACCAAGTTCTCTTTAAAGAAGCCGTGTACCTTGCTTGTGGGAGCAGTGAGACTATGAGAGCAAGATGCATAGAGGACACTCTTGTCATAGATCATTTTTAGTAGATAACATTTTCAATCCTGGATGCTCTTAATAAAACACAACACTCAGAGAAAGTCAGAGGAGCAAATGCAGGGAAACCATCTATTTGTAGCTTAGGAGATTGAATTTCACCTAGTTATCCAAAAGCTCCAAGATTTTTCTAACTCAGGGGTCCATTTTTTTCAAGCTTTGCAATTTGGTTTGGGGAGAGGGAAAGAAGGAAGTGAACCCCAACAAGCAAGGTGGCATTCATATCTCCCTTGCTTTCAACAAGGAAAAATGTTAACATGCTGAATTATTTGATGAATTGTCTCAAGGCAATTTGCAAGTTGCTATTCCCAATGGTGCAAGCCATCTTGGGAATAGCAATTTGCAAATTTATCAGCAAAATAAAAGAGATCCTTGAGCAAAGACAGGGTGGCCATCTGTCCCCAAACTGGCTTCCACCTACCTTTCTTGTCTCATTTTATATTACTCCTCTCTCAGCACTCTGTTTCCAATTAAGCTGGCCCTCTACCTATTCCCAGAATAGGGCATTCCATCTCCTGCCTCCATGCTTTTCCATGAATGGTTTCCTCTGTCTGGAATGCATTACTTTGTCTGCTGTAGAATGCCCTGCTTCCTATTTGGGTGTGACTTCCTAGAACAGGGGTTGAGAACCTGCAGCCTGGAGGCCACATGTGGTCCTCAAGTTCGGCCCTTTGACTGAATCCAAACTTTTTGTTCTGTGAAGTTTGGATTTAATCAAAAGGCTGCACTTGAGGACCTAGAGGGCCATATGTGGCCTGAAGGCCCAGGTTCCCTGCCCCTGTCCACGCACTTTTTAACACTCTATGCTTCCTGAAATTACCATCTACTGTTTTGTACAAACTTTGTATTTAACTATTGTGTACATTTTGTACCTCTTCCAAGTGGTGGGATTCAAATGAATTAACAACTGGTTCTCCACAGAACGAGCCCCTGCTAACAACCAGTTCACAGAACTGAACCTAAAATTAGGTATGGGTTCTAGTGAATCTGTGTGAACGGGCTGAATCCCACCACTGCCTCCCCCTCTCCCCGCCCCCCCACCAAGTAGAATGTAAGTTCTTTGAAGGCAGGAAGTACCTTCCTTCCCTACTTGGGTCTCTTGGTTTCCTTTAAGACTCAGCTCAAATCTCACCTTCTGCTGGAGGCCTTTTCTTTATGGCTTCTCTGCTTCCCCTTAGTACCTTCTCTCTGAGATCTGCCTCTGTCCAGTGGTGGCAAGTGTTTAGTAATCAGTGCTCTCAAAAACCAAACAAACAAACAAGAAACACCCCTCCCACCCCACCCCACCCCACACCCCCACACACAAACAGTTTTTTTGAGACTATGTTTTATTATTTAATATTTTTAGTTTTCAACATTGATTTCCACAAGATTTGAGTTACAAATTTTCTTCCCAATTCTATCCTTCCCCCCACCCCAAGATGGCATATATTCTGATTGCCCCTTTCCCCAGTCAGCCATCCCTTCTGTCACCCCACTCCCCTCCCATCTCCTTTCCCCTTACTTTCTTGTAGGGCAAGATAGATTTCTATGCCCCATTGCTTGTATATCTTATTTCCCAGTTGCATGTAAAAACAACTTTTTTTGAGCATTTGTTTCTAGAATTTTGAGTTCCAAATTCTCTCCCTTCTTTCCTCCCCACTCACCCTTCTTGAGAAGGCAATTAATTCAACATAGGCCACACATGAATCATTATGCAAACCACTTCCATAATAGTCATATTGGAAAAGAATAACTATATTTCCCTCCTACATATACTGTCTCTCTTTATTCAATTTTCTCCCTTGACCTTGTCCCTTTTCAAAAGTGTTTGCTTTTTATTACCTCCTCCCCTGATGTGCCCTCCCTTCTATCATCCCACCTCTCTTATCCCCTTCCCTCTTACTTTCCTATAGGGGAAGATACCCAATTGAGTGTGTATGTTATTCCCTCCTTAAGTCAAATCTGATGAGAGCAAGATTCACTCATTCCCTTTCACCTACCCCCTCTTCCCTTCCAATAGAACTGCTTTTTCTTGCCACTTTTATGTGAGATAATTTACCCCATTCTATCTCTCCCTTTCTCCTTTTCCCAATATATTCCTCTCTCATTCCTTAATTTTATTTTATTTTTTAGATATCATCCCTTCATATTCAACTCACCTTGTGCCCTCTGTCTATATATATATATGTATATTCCCTTCAACTACCCCAATACTGAGAAAGGTTTCATGAGTTATAAATGTCATCTTTCCATGTAGGAATGTAAACAAAGCAGTTCAACTTTAGTAAGTCCTTATGATTTCTCTTTCTTGCTTACCTTTTCATGCTTCTCTTGATTCTTGTGTTCGAAAGTCAAATTTTCTACTCAGCTCTGGTCTTTTCATTGAAAAAGCTTGAAAATCCTCTATTTTATTGAAAATTCATATTTTGTCCTAGAGTATTATACTCAGTTTTGCTGGGTAGGTGATTCTTGGTTTTAATACTAGTTTCTTTGACCTCCGGAATATCATATTCCAAGCCCTTCAGTCCCTTAATGTAGAAGCTGCTAGATCTTGTGTTATCCTGATTGTGTTTCTACAATATTTGAATTGTTTCTTTTTGGCTGCTTGCAATATTTTCTCTTTGACCTGGGAACTCTGGAATTTGGCCACAATATTCCTAGGAGTTTTCTTTTGGGGATCTTTTTGAGGAAGCAATTGGTGGATTCTTTCCTTTTCTATTTTACCCTTTTTTTGATCATGGCTTTCAGGTAGTCCAATAATTTTTAAAATATCTCTCCTGGATCTACTCTCCAGGTCAGTGGTTTTTCCAATGAGATATTTGACATTGTCTTCCATTTTTTCATTCTTTCGGTTCTGTTTTATAATTTCTTCATTTCTCATAAAGTCACTAGCTTCCACTTGCTCCATTCTAATTTTTAAGGTAGTATTTTCTTCAGTGGTCTTTTGGACCTCCTTTTCCATTTGGTTAATTCTGCCTGTTAAGGCATTCTTCTCCTCATTGGCTTTTTGGAGCTCTTTTGCCATTTTGGTTAGTCTATTTTTCAAGTTGTTATTTTCTACAGTATTTTTTTTGGGGGGCGGGTCTCCTTCAGCAAGTCATTGACTTATTTTTCATGATTTTCTGTCATCACTCTCATTTCTCTTCTCAATTTTTCCTCTACTTCTCTTACTTGCTTTTCCAAATCTTTTTTGAGCTCCTCCATGGCCTGAAACCAATTCATATTTTTCTTAGAGGCTTTTGGTGTGGCCTCTTTGACTTTGTTGACTTCTTCTGGCTATATGTTTTGATCTTCTTTGTCACCAAAAAAAGCTTCCATAGTCTGAGTCCTTCTCCACTGCTTGCTCATGTTCCCAGCCAACTACTTGACCCTTAAACTTTTTGTTAGGATATGACTACCTTCAGAGTGGCGAGTGCTTTGTCCCAATCTTCAGGGGTCTTGCACTGCTGTTTTCAGAGCTACTTCTACACAGCAAGCTCTGCCACACTAGAGCTAATCCTCCCCTAAGAACTGCCAACCAGGACTGCAACCCAGATCCAAGCAGGGCAAAGCAAGACAACCCTGCCTCTGTGCCAGCAAAGTGCTCCCTGCACTCCTGCTCTGATCCCCCACTTGATTCCTCCCACTGGGTGGGCCTGGGCATGGAAGCAGCTGCAGCTGGAGCTCTGGAAGTAGTTGCTTCTAGAGCTTCTGCCTCCTCACCATCTCCACTCCCCCAGGGCTAGGGCTGGACCGAGAACTTCTCTCACCCAGATCCAGCAGTTTTCCCATTAACTTGCTAAGCTGTCTTTGGCATTTGTGGGTTGAGAAGTCTGGTAACTGCTACAGCTCAGTGATTCATGGCCCTAAGGCCTGCTTCACCAATCTATTCCTGGCCTGGTGGTTCCTGGCACAGTCCATGCTGGACTGTGCTCCATTCCCAGTACAGTGGTATAGACTCTTCTCAGCAACCATCCAGGCTGTCTTGGGCTGGAGACCTGCTTCCCTCTGTTATTTTGTGGGTTCTACAGCTCTAGAATTTGTTCAGAGCCATTTTTTACAGGTGTCTGGAGGTATTTGGGGGAGAGCTTAACGAGTCCCTGTTTTCCAGCTGCCATCTTGGCTCCATCCCCCACTCACAAATGCTTTTAACTTCAATTTGCATTATTAATATTTTCTCCATCACTTCTACACCTGTGGTGTCAAACTCAAATAGCAAATTGGCCACTAAACCATGCACAAAGATCCCTGTAGGCTGCATACTGACTTAGTTTTAAAATGTAATATCACTTATGTTTTATTGTATTTTTATTTATTTTGTTAAATATTTCCCAACTACATTTTAGGCTGGTTAGGGCCAGACACTTGTGTTGTGTTGTGAGCCACATAGGGCTCATGTTGGACACCTCCGGTCTTAACAATCGACAAAATAAATTAAGCCCTTATTTGTAGCATTTACCATTGCATAAATGTTCACACTGAAAATTTAATAATGAGCTCTTAAGAGCCCCAGAATTGGCTCCAGCACACCCCTGCTTCTGTCTCCTCTGCTTATCTTGTATGAACTTGGTGATGTACACATTGTGGTGCAAGAGAATTTTCTTTTTTTTTTCCTTCTCAATGGAATAAGAGGAAAAATGGGATTTTTAGGAAATAGAAAAAGTAGGTAGAAACCAAATAGGAAAAATAAATGCTTGTTAATTGAAAACCTGTGTGAGATAAATGGTGGTTAACTCCTAAAGTTGCAGAGGCTACTTTTGCATGTTTTTGTATTCCCCAGCTCTTACCCTGGTGCCCAGCATTTAATAAGCACATAATAAATGCTTTGTAGTTGAGTAATTGAATTGCATTAAATGTTTCTTGAATTGAATTGTGGGAGATGTTGCAGAGAGGTTGTTGTTTAGATAAAGGATGTACCAAGGTGCCTTCCTATTCCAAGATTCTGTGATTCAATAATTGTCTTGGTCCTTTCAACATTAGAATCAAGCAAATTCATTTTTTTAAAGCTCTTCTTCCAATGATTCTCTGCTTGCAATCAGAAAACATCTCTGTGTCAGTCTAGAATGGCGCACATAAAATGGAGGTTCCCACTTTTCCCTCACCAAAGTCTTTTCTTTCTGTATTATTTTCAGCCTTGTAAACTCTCAGGCACTGGCCTAAGACTCTGGGTTTAGGTCTGAAAAAATGTGGACTTTGCTATTTCCATATAATGTTTCACCCACATTTCAAGCTGCCTGCAGCCTGCGATTATGGGCTCCTCTGTCTGATAAAGTCATTAGGCTGCTCTTTCCCTTGAGTATTGTGGGCTTTGCACTCTCTGTGGTGGCCCAGAGCCTCATTTCCACAAAGGGAGGAGCCTCCTTCTAGTGTGTGGTGGTTCATATGGGAAAGATAAATATATACATTTGTATGTATGTACATAGAGAGAGAAGAGAGAGAAACAGAGAGAGACAGAGACACAGAGACAGAGAGGAGACAGAGATGGAAGAGTTACAGAGACAGAGAGATAGAGAGGGAGACAACCAGACAGACAGAGACAGAGAGATAGAGAGAGACAGAGAGACAGTGACAGAGAGATGGAGACAGAGAGAGAGACAGAGAGGAGAGAGACAGAAATGAAAGGCAGAAACAGAGAAATAGAGAGGAGACAGCCAGACAGACAGCCGGACAGATGGACACACACACACACACACACACACGCACACACACAGAGGGAGAGAGAGAGAGAGAGGAGGAGAGAGAGAGAGAGAGAGAGAGAGAGAGAGAGAGAGAGAGAGAGAGTTTTGGTTCATTATCTGACAGCCTACTTCCCCCTCTGCCATGTTGCTCAGGGTAAAGGCAAAGAATCAAGAATACATGAAATGTGTTCTGGGAACAGTAAATAGTTCAGTTGGGTTAGAGGGTAAGGTACCACAAGGTGAGTAGCATGAGATAAAGTTGAAAGGACTAGAAGAATGAGCCTTAGAATCAGACTTTGGAAGGCTTCAAATGCCAAGCTTAAAAAATTGTACTTTATCATGGGGAAGCTAGGCAGCACAGTAGACAAAATACTATTCCTGGAGTGAGGAAGACCTGAGTTCAAACATGACCTCAGACACTTAATAGCTGTATGGCCTTGGACAAGTCACTTGACTTCTCTCTGCTTCAGTTTCTTTCATTGTAAAATGAGGATAATAAGAGTGCCCACCTCCCAGAGTTGTTGTGAAGATCAAATGCCTGGAAGCACTTAGTGCAGCACCTGGCACTGAGTAGGCACTATGTAAATGGTTGTTGTTGAAGGGTTTTGAGCAAGGAAGTTTCATGATCAGAACTATAATCTAGTGGCCAGTATGTGTATAATGGATGGGTAGGAGATACCATCATAATCCAAAGGAGAGAGCGATATTGAACTGAATAAGGGTAGTGACAGGAAAAACAGAACAGAGCAGATACATTGGGTATGCACTTCCCAAAATGCTTCTACACATGGTTTTGGCTAAAACTTTTAGGCAGTCTTGGAACAAAACCTCAGAACAAGTTGATGTCACTTCAGCATACTCAGTGTAGGTGACACTGGCTAATCTGTAGAAGTGCTTGGACAATAAGTTGTTTTTTTCTGTTCTTTTTACTTGTTGTGAAGCAAATACAACAACGACAAAACCCTCCAAATGACTTCTTATGCGGGTGTGCACAGTGAGCTATTTCAAACAGTCCTAATAACCTATAAGCCCCCTGACAGGAGGATCTGGCTTTTGTCTTTATGTGTATCCCCAACCCTTAGCACAGTGCTTGGCACTAGTAGGAGCTTAATAAATGCTTACCGATTGAATGACTGATTAGTCAAAGACTAAATGCCCCAGATCTGCTACTGCCCCCTATGCTTAGTACAGTATCCTTTGGACCAAATCTCCAGAGACCTCAGTTTCCTCATTTGTAAAATGGGGATTAATTAATAGTTCCCACCTCACATGATTGTGAGAAAGAAATGAGATCGTGCTTGTGAAGGGCTTTGTAAACCTTAAAATGCTTTTAAAAAATCTTTGTTATTTTTGTTGTTCAGGTGATCACCATCAAAGCTACGTTTGAGACATTAAAGTACCATGGGGGAGGGGGAAAGGACACAACTCTGTATATAAACACATACATGTAACAGGTATTGTATCTAAACCTTTTCCTGATCCCCTTGATGAACTCAGGAAAACTAATGATGTCTGGATGAAGTCCCTTGGGCCTGCAAACTGCTGGAAACCCAGACTCCCTCTTTAAGCAGAGCTAAAATTGTTGATAGTTTTGAGTGATTTGAATAATCCCACCCAGGTGCCTAAAGAGAGCTAATTGGGGGTGGATGTGGGATGTAACCAGGGTAATTTATTGGCCCCAGAACTAGTACACTATTCCTCAGGGTAGAAGACTTTCAATCGTGTCAAATGAGGAATGGTTATCAGCATTGGCAGTTCATTTTTTCTTAGCCTGAAGTTTGTGATTGAAGGTCTCGGACCTGAAGCACAATAAAAGACACTATTCTTATTCAAATTGTGGTGTGACCTGAGACTGCCAGGAGCATGAGAGAAAGGAAGCAGTCAAGAAAAGGAAACCCCTGATCTACCCTAGTGGGGTAGTTTTCAATACCATTGTTTCTACATCTAGTAATGAGCCCCAAAGAGTCTTCAGCAGGAGCAAGCATTCGGTCATCTATCTGTGAGTGTCCACAATAATTCACCCATATGTATGGGAGGTTGACTTAAGGGAATTCTCCAATAAACTTAATAAACTCATAAGGCACTCATTGTCTAGAACTTTGAAAGAAACTCCCCGTAAAACAATGGTTCTCAAATGTATTTTGTTCATGGCATGGTATTAATCTTTGTCATAAGGCACTGAGGCAGTGTGGAGATTAAGGAGACTCCTGTGTGCACATGTGATTGCAAATGTAAGTTCCATACAATTCTCAGCCCATCCAACAGAAACTCAAGGCATACCTTTTTGAGAATCACTGCTATAGAGTATGGATACGACCAATGGCTCTTTAAGAGAACAAAGACTACTTCTTCTTAGGTCTCACTCTAAGATGAATGGGCTGATTTAGGTCTGTCTTTGTGTCTCCTAGAGGATGGGTTTCAGGAACTGTTGCTGCATCTAAGATGGTTTTGTTGGCTAAGACTCTTGGGAGGACAGATTCTATGTGGAGAAGCTACTCCTCTTTGCTGAGAGGAGCCAACAGACCACTCTAACCTTTTTCACTTTTTCCTTTGCATTTTCTTCCTGGTTGGGGGTGGGATTCTTCTTCTTTCCCATCTATGAGTATCTTGAAGATGCACATGGAAACTCCTTATAAATGGTGAGTGAATGAGCGTAAACTCAACTCAACAGAACTACTATATCTAGCCAGCCCAAGGGCACCAGAGCTGATCGTGCTTCATATACCATCCAGATATCCACTCTGGCCATCTTGCTATCCCTTATTAAATAGCATCCCACTGAATAGCATTTCCAAGATCAGAATTCCAGAAAAATGCCTCCAGACCCTGGAGGAATTAATCCATTCAGCTTCTGAACTCCTGACTAAGGATGAACCGTCTTGATTACTGAGGGAGTGTGGACAAACTAAATTCATCCAATATTCAAACTGGCTCCAGATCACATTCCATCCAGCCATTCAACTTGTCTATCTTACCAGCTACCCTGATGGACCCATCCGCCCTGTCTCTTCTCCCCAGCTTTTTATTTCTTATTCTAGGGTCAGTAATCAAATCATCACTACTATACTAGCATTGTGTGTGGAAAGACCATGTCAATTGACTGCCCTATGGATCAACTTGCCATCCTGTCACTCCCCAGATACTCCTTTTATTGACTACCACTCATAATCTGTTAGATTCCCCTATTAGAATATGAATCTATTGACTCTTCCCTTTCATTTGTATACCCAGCACTTGGTATAGTGACTATCACATAGCTCTTTTTTGTTGTATCATTTCAGTTGTGCCCCACTCTTCACGGCCCTGTTTGGGGTTTTCTTGGCAGAGATACTGGAGTGTTTTGCCATTTCCTTCTCTAGCTCATTTGACAGATGAGGAAAGTAAGGCAAACAAGGTTAAGTGACTGGCCCAGAGTCACATAGTAGATGTCTGAGGCCATATTTCAACTCATGAAGATGAATCTTTCTGATTCCAAGCCCAATATTCCATCCACTGTACCACCTAGCTTTCCTAGTAAACTCTTAAGTATTTTTTATTCATTCATTCATTGCCCAAATGGTCTGAGAAGGGGTTCATGGACAATGTTTTTCCTAAATCCCTGTCTCCTAGTTAGAGAAATAAAATATCCTAGACCCAGAAAGGGAGACTCTTGAGTAACTCTAGCCTTGGAGGCTGCCTTAAGAGTAACCACAAATTCAAGAGTTAAGAGATTCTGAACTTCTAAAGTTAATGGGCAATGTGCCTCTTGGAGAAAGGAAAAGGTCTCCCACATGGAGCCAAGGATGGAAGAACATTAAAAAGACCAAAGCCATGCAATGAGAAGAGGAGACAAGAGATCAAGCTATCACCACCCTACTATTTCTATGAGTGATTCAAATAGTGAAGACCCTTTGGGAAAGGATTTGCCTAGACATAAATTATATAAAAGCTATAATCAGCTATTTCTCAGAGCAAACTGTGGTTGGGAAGGAGTATATGAGCCAAAGTGAAAAGTACTCTTCCCAAGATAAGCCCCAAATCATCTGAGCCTAGCACTTGGCAGCTGTGGGTTACATCTGTGTCTTCCTAAGGCAGTTCCTGGTACAGTAAAAAAAAGCCCAGGACTTAGAGTCTTTTGATTCCCAGTTAGGTCTAAGTCCCAACTTTCCCACTTAGCAGTTTTATGCCCCTGAGGTCAGAAAACCTCTCCAAACCTCACTTCCTTCAGCTGTAGAAATGGAGCTAACAAGAGTATTGGCACTGCCCACGCCATAGGGTTATTCCTAAGAATAAATAATAAACTCACGTAAAGCACTTTGAATTGATGAAGTGCTATGAAATGTTAACTTTTATCATTCCTAACTTACAGCAAATGTTCACCACTAGCAGCAGATTCTGATGGTCTAGCTAGTGGCCCTTTCCCTTTGAGGTGCTATCACTGGAGACTTTTAGAAAGTACGCTTACCATGCCCCCTTCTCCCAGCCATTATCCCTGGATAATGGCAATGGTCCATGTGTACTCCTATAATATGCCGGATTTCTGTCAGATGGGAAAAGTAGATAGGAACAACCTGGCTAAGCTCAGTTTACAGAAGAACAAGAAAATGTCAAGTGAGAATCTGGGAATAGGTTTACTGTTACCAAACAATTTTCTTGGTTTGCATTGCCAGTTTTGTGTTGTTCTTTTTAAAGCTCTATGGATTCCTGTTTTGTGGATAGAGGGCTGGACTGGGAGTAAGGATGACTGAATCTTGCCTCGGATAATTACTAGCTGTGTGACCCTGGGCAAGCCATTTACTTTCTCTCAGCCTCAGTTTCCTCATCTGTAAAATTAGGTGGTTGGTCTCTCTAGCCTCTAAGTACCCTTCCAGCTCCATATTCTACATCTTTTTACTTCTGGCCTCTGAAATGCTGGACCCTTTCACTTGGAGCATCCTAAGACTCTTTGGGGTGCAAATTACTGAAAGATCTAGGTGTCAGACAGAGAAGTGAAGAACAGTCAGCCTTGGGGAAGCTTTCATTTTCCTAGTGAGGAACCATCAGTGAGATACTAACATATGAATACAACTTAAATCATAAAGTACATTATGTGATGTTGAAACTTTTTTAATGGAGGAAGTTGATAGAAAGGATTTGAGGTCGGAGGAGTTGACTGTAGCATCTCTATCTCCATTGCTTCATCCCTAATTTCACCCTAACCCAACCCCCTGAAGATGTGATTACAACAGCAATAATATCTGTGACCAGAAAGTAGTAGCTTAAGGCTGAGAGGAAGGATTTTTCCCACCCCTTTTCCATGTCCTTCACCATCTCCTCCATCTTCTCCTCTTTCTTTTCTTCCACATCCATCTCCTCCTCTCCCACTTCCTTTTCTTCTACTTCTTCCTCTTCCTTTTTGACCTCTACCTTTCCCCCCACCATTTCTTCCCTGTTCTCCTCTTCATATACCCTCTTCTCTTCTACTGCATCCACCTCTTCATCCTCTACTTCCTCTTTCTCTTTCTACTACCAATTTTCTGATTCTACCTCCTCCTCTTCTAACTATGCTTCCACTTCTTCCTTCTATTACCTTCCATGATATCCCATATTATCCTCTTCCTTTGATTCTCCTTTACTCCTCTGTTCCCTCTGTGACTTCATCTTTCTCTTACTTCTTCTCTTCTTTGACAGTCTCTTTTTCTTCCACAGTCTCTTCTTCTTCCACCCCCTCTTCTGATTATTCCTATTGTGTTCGCTGCTTTGCAGAACCAATTTCAAATCAGGTATATCATGAGCTATGTTGCAGAATCTTTCAGAGCCCAACTTTGCCTTTGTGGTCTCCAACATGACCATCAGGGTACTGAATTTAAAAGTTCCTTTACTCACCAGGGATGTGACATGCCACAGGACCAAGGAAACAGTTGTGTAGAAGCCAAGCTGACCTTTAACATTTTATGTCCCACATTTCCATTTTTAACCGAAACATCCTTAAAATATCCTTAATGGACACTAAGCAGAAGGCATGAGAAAGTTAGGGGCAGGTGAGAACGGTTTGGTCTTGGTGTTGCATGGAGTCAGGAAATACTTTTGGCAGATAAGCATACTTGGTGAAAAAAAGCATGAAGTGAAAGGAATGAATAGTGCAGAGGGTATAAAACTTCTGTTTGAGGCAAAAAAAATATGTCAAAGACTATTTTCTGCCATTATCTCAAGTATTAGAAAAGCTTCAGTCAGATCCAGACAGCATCATGGGATTATGGAGACCCTGAATCAGGGCAGGATAGTGAGTGGAAAGAGCGGTAGACCCAGAATGACTACATAGTTACATCTATACCCAGGTTGTTCCTCTCTTGGCTCTGTTTTCCTTTTTCATTCAGCTCTGTGACTAACTGGCTATGTGGACTTAAGTAAATGCCTTTTCACCTCTCTGAGCCTCTGTTTTCCCATCTGTAAAATTAGGGGAGTTGGCTCTACGGCCTCCAAAGTCTCTTCTGGTGGTAAGCCTCTGCTTTTAAATTATCCATGTTAACAGTAACACATGTTGGCCTTTTCTCTGTGCTCTGAGATTCGCTCATTCCAAAACATTACAGAAGAAACAAAGTTGCTCATTATTGAGTTTGCAATTATGGCCTTGCCACATTGGGGTTTCCTAAGGATCTTTCCGATGAGATCAGTGCTAATATTTGAACCTGCATCACCTCTCTCCCAGATTCAGTGATGGAGCCCAAGAGGTGGGTGGGGACATGCTGGGAAGGATAACTACAACAAAGATGCTCTTTTATGGGACCACCACCTGCTTCTCTGTGGAGGGAAGGCATTTTCATCATTTCCTCCACTGTTGCTCCATATCCCTATTCCAATGGGAAGTCCACCAAGAAGGGAGAGAAGCATGTTCTGGGCAACTCGAAACACATTGTTGGCACTCTATCAGCCCAATTCTCCTGGGCATGACTCCCAGGAGGGAGCAGCATTTGGCAGGGCTGAGGTGGAAAATGCCTCTCCATCTCCATACACAGACAGTGCCAATATACACCCCTTTCCACCCTACTCGCCCACCCTGACTCCAGAGCGACAGCCTGGAGGGAGTGGGAAGGGGATCTGGGCTGAGTCCTAGGCAGGTGACCAGGGCTCCCTCATTAGCTGGCCTTTAGCGGCTCAAACTTTAAGTGTGCAGAGCTGGGTCAGAGTATCATTTAACTGAATGATTTATGCATCTACCTATAAAGCTGAGTATAGCAGAGACTCTGGGAGGAAAATGGAGAGGCTCCTTCTTTTGAATCAGGGAGCGTCTGTACCTGGTAGCACATTGGTTTGTGAAAGAGGAATCTTATCAGAATAAGTATCATTCATGTACTCTTTCAATAAATGTGACATACTCCATGGCACTCTGTTAGGCAGGGAGAGGGATATAAGGATACAGATAACCTGGTCCCCAGGTTCCAAACTTTAATGAAGAAAAGTATGAATGCATAAGCATTTATTCAGGTCCTACTGTGTGACAAATTCAGACAGTTCCTGCTTTCAAGGAGCTCATACTCTCATTGAGGTGAGACAAGATAAGAGTTCAGCTGCAGGATCAATGGAAATCCCAGTCCTGAAGGGGGCAGTAGTGGGACAGTCAGCAAGCATGCCAGTGCATGGAGATAAGAGATGGAGCCCTGTATGACTAGATTGCAGAGCATGTGGAAGAATTTCATGTATAAGAAAACTAGAAAGGTAAGATGGAGTCAGAGGAGCAACTAGCCAGTAGAGTGTCAGCCTTGGAGTCTGGAGGACCTAAGTTCAAATCTAGCCTCAGATACTTACTAGCTATGTGACCCTGGGTAAGTCACTTGCCCTATTTGCCTCAGTTCATCTGTAAAATGAGCTGGAAATTCTTGTTATTATTGGGCCTTTGTTCTCGAAGAGGACAATGACATCAGGAGGCTGATGTCTTGATGCACAAGTGAATTGAATTGAAGTGAAGTAGAGCTGTGCAAAGTCAACAGCCTTACTCTGTCCTCTAGAGTCATCTGAGTCCAGTGGTAAGACATAAGTCAAGAAGACTGGTGATTACCCTGGATGCCGTAGGAGAGATTGAACTTTTTAAGCTACGGTCTTTCCTAGATCTCAGTTCGTCTGAGGCAATGTCCATTCAGTGATTAAATGCTAGCTAAAAATTGAGATAAAAGATGGTCTAGTTTGCCTTCACAAAAAGGATCAATTTGGGAGGAAAAGACCCTAAGAGTTTCTGGACAGAATAGAAACAATTGCTAGTTATACTCACTCTGAGCTGTCAAAACTCAAACAATGAGCAAGTGAGGCTTGGGCTGAGACCTATTATTGGCCAATCAGTGAGAGCCAAAGAAGCATTCCAGTATCTTTGCCAAGAAAACTGCAAATGTGCTCACAAAGAGTTGGACATGCCTGAAAATGATTGAACATCAAGACAAGGTCAGGTAATGAAGAAGAGTTAAATCTCAAACATAGAGGTTTACATTGGGTCCTAAAGTTAAAAAGAGTTTATTGAGTGGAGTGTGGGAAGCAGGTTGTTATATTATCAGAACTTCACTTTAAGAAATGCCTTCTCACCTCACAGTTGTGTGGAGGATAGATGGGAGAAGGAAGAAGCTTGAGGTAGATGGAATCTCATCTCACCATGTTTCAGTAACATCCATGGAGTGAAATTTGTTAAGGATTCTAGTTCAACTTTTTGTCACTCCCATTCTATGCTATATAGACACCGAAGGCCATCATACATTTTCTTGAATGTGGTCTCCTACAAATTATTGGTCCCGTTTACTGATATTCCTTACTTTGTGTTATGATAGCTATTCTGTAAAGTGCCTGGCCTAGCATACATACATGGGGAATTCTCTTTCTCGCTCTCCATTTTTAATTTAAAGCTCTTTTATTCAGATTTGTGAGTCTAGGCAAATATACTTTTCCTGATGCCCATTGGATCAGCTCCATCTTTGGACAAGAACATATCACTCCAGTTTCCAAAACTCCATTCCTGATGCCATCATATTAAGCAGCTCTTAATTGTTCAACTTCACCTTTTTCTTCTGGAGCCTCCACCTTCAGTCACTAGTAGTGATAAAAACACCACCTGTGCCACTAAGGTCTTCAATTTCTTTGCCAGGATTTCAGGATATTCAACAATGCTTTCTGGATCTTCTCTGCTCTTTCTAGATCTTCCTAGATCTTTTCTGTGGCATCAATTATCAAAGAATCATCTTGCCTAGTGGTACAAGTCTAGTCCCTTTTCCACATAATAGCTTTTCAAATGTATGAATATGTTTTTATATGCCTGCTAAGTTTTTTCTTTTCCATGTAAATGCCACTAGTTTCTAGAAACTATACTCATGTTATGTGTATTCAAGTCTTCTCTCCATTCTGTTTACCTACCCTACTCTTAGAGATACTCTAGCTTGTCATTGTCCTTCCAAAAATGTTCTCTGAATACTCCAAAATAGTCCTGATGGACTTTGACCAGGGCAACACACAGTAGACACAGGATACAGTAGAATTATAACCAAACTCACTCTAAACACTCTATTTTTTGGCTTAGGCTGCCACATCATATGGTTGTTTTTATAGCGTCTTCTGTTCAATAAAGGAATTGGTAGAATTAGTTTTATTGGGCAACCTATTAACATAAAATATTATTTCATGGGGCATTTAGTTGGCCCATCTTGCAATACTCAAAATAAACATAAGCAAAAGCACTATCATGAAGCTAATTGAAATATCTGTTGTGGAATATAAAGAAGCAGAGAAATTTTATGAAGAATCTATTTCTGGCAGACTAACCCAACATATATCTTGATTCAATGACTTCAGTGCAATAGGAAGACTGTCCTACAAATGTTGGAAAAGAGCTGTCAAGATAAAGAAATGGAAGAAGCCAAAACCCTAAGCACTATTCAGAAGCTTCTCTCCTGTATAACATAAATATTTTCTTCTACAAAGGAGTCAATAGGTATATGAACAGGATCAGAAAAATGAAATTAAGACAGTGTCTTAATAGATAGGAAATCACTGGTTGATTAAGAATGTGGGAATCACTTCCAAATTAGCTGCCTGTATTAGTCAGATCATTGATGACTTGAGTGGAGGGGTGTTCCAAGGAGGACTGGTATCTCTAGTGTGAGGGCTTGCCAAGCCATTTTCAGGGCTTTTCATCCATCTTTGGTGTTCACCTTGTACCCGACTCTCACCTACATGCACATGCATGTGGCATGCACAGCAGCCACACCCTGACAAAACCATCTTGGCAGATGGGCTGAACCAGGTTGAGGGTAACTGGAAGGCCTCAAACCCATAGTGAATTAGGGAGATGTCTACCCTTGGTAGAATGGTCAGATTAGAACAACCATGAAGGCGGCTGAAGTAGGCACTGTGGAACACCTAGAGCTTGGTCAGACACTGAAGATTCCAAGGTCGTTCATTGCATCCCAGGCCATTGCCAGTCATCTTGACCTTTGTCTTGGACTTTGATGACTCTGGGAGAGAGTGTGAGGCTGATGACTTTGTGCAGTTGCCTCACTTGAATCTAATTCATGTGCATGCCAAGGCCACCCTCTAATGTCAGTGGGTCTCTTCAAAAACAAAGGAGGAACAACAATGAGAACTTAAAGTAAAGGTCAAAATTAATACCAAATGTAAAGGAAAAATAAATATAAGAAAACACCACGTGCAATTAGGAACCCATCCCCATCTATTCAAATGAGCTATTCACTCTAAAAACCGAAAAAGAACAAAAACAATATTGACTCTGATTATTTAATAGAGATTATTTAATAGAAAAATAAATATGAGAAAACACCACGTGCAATTAGGAACCCATCCCCATCTATTCAAATGAGCTATTCACTCCAAAAACTGAAAAAGAACAAAAACAATATTGACTCTGATTATTTAATAGAGATTATTTAATAGAAAAATAAATATGAGAAAATACCACGTGCAATTAGGAACCCATCCCCATCTATTCAAATGAGCTATTCACTCCAAAAACTGAAAAAGAACAAAAACAATATTGACTCTGATTATTTAATAGAGAAGCTTATCCACTATAAAATTATCATCACAACAAGGAGTCTAAAAAACCACAGAAAGCATCTACAGGTTTGAGACCCCTGATCCTCTTGCCAAATGCAGAGATGTAGCAGCTAAGGACAATACTAGCTTATCTGTACAACACAGCAGAAGAGGAAGACAGAGGATGATCAGCATCATCTCACAAGAAGACAAAAAGTAGTGGAGGGAGTAATGGAGACAAGCCTGAAGATTTGGCATGAGACCCCGTTCACCAAGGGCATCCAAATAACATTTCCAGATGATACTAGAAGGTGGATAACAAAAAGATGAAATGGATTAGATCATCCCGTGTTTCTATAGTGGTCTGTTCTCATCATCAGTGATAACATAACCACTGCATTCGGACTCTATTAGCCTTTAGCACCTGGCAGGAGAAAGCGTAAAGAACCTTTAAAAGATTAAGACAAATATCAATAAAAATCTATTTAAAATAAATACCTATTGGGACATTAAAAATATATGTATTGAGGGGTAGAGGAAGTGACATCAGGAAGATTGGTTAGGTCTGACCAAATACATACATTAGATGAAGCAAAGCAAGAGATTTCATGTAATATTAGAGGACCGAACTGTAAGAAATTAAGAAATTTTATTTCTTGGGCTCCAGAGGGTAACAGAAATGCCGCATAGGAAATATGTAAAGTCTAGGTGGAAAAGTCAATTCCCTATAGTCAAATACTGAAGCTGAAGCTTAAATATGAGAAGAAAGGATTCATTAGAAAAGACCCTGATGTTGAGAAAGATTGAAGGCAAAAGAAAAAGGGGATGGCCCAGGATGGGGTGGATAGATAGTGCCATGGAAATGACAAACATGAACTTGGCCAGACTGCAAGAGATATTGGAAGATAGAAGGGCCTGGTGTGCTATGGCCCACAGATTCACAAAGAGTCACACACAACTTAATGACTGAACAACAACATAGATAGCAAGGTATGACAGATACTTCTCATTTGCTGATGTGATTATGTTATATGACATTATCATGATATGATTACACATTTAACCTCAAACTGCTACAATGACTCTCAAATGAGATCTATAGACTCCAAGGTATTGATCTAGTAACACATGAAAAAAATAACAAGCAAGTGGGTGAAGAATACACATTGCCAAGATTGTGACTTGCAATTGGATGGGCATCTTATGCTCTGTGGATGGGTAATGAGCCAGATCCAGAGCTGAATTGGGAGGTTTGGAGTGGACTAGGATACATTTGGGAAATGGTGCGACCCATTCAGTTATACTATGTTGCTCTTTGTTACAAAAGCCAAACTTTTCACATGGTCTCCCAGTGAATACCTGACTTCAGTGATACCTTTCTGGCACTTCTGGTTAATAAGGTATTATTTATAATGGTCTGCAGCCTGCTTACATCTGCCACGGGCCTTTCCATTGCCTTTCGGATTACTTGAAGTTAATTTTTCTAAGACCATTTTGTTCCATGTTTCACAGCTACAGAGTATCCCAGAGGGGATCTTTTTTTTAACTAGACCTGCAATCGTACTGGTGTAGGGAATTCCCGTGGACAGCTAGGTGGCACAGTGGATAGAGCACTGGACTTGGAAGTCATGAAGACTCATCTTCATGAGTTCAAATCTGGCCTCAGACACTTACTAGCTGTGTGACCCTGGGCAAGTCGCTTCACCCTGTTTGCCTCAGTTTCCTCACCTGTCAAATAAACTGGAGAAGGAAATGGCAAATTGCCAAGAAAACCCCAAATGGGGTCATGAAATGACTGAGCAACAACATTGGAACTACCTATGAACAACTACTTTTACTGACGTAGATTTGTACCTGCCCTTCAACCTGCAGTCTTAGAGAGTTGCCCCAAGTACTGAGAGATGCCCTGACTCAGCTTTTTTTTTATGCACTACATCATGATGCCTTTATCTTCCTAATGTGGAGTAGTTATGATCCTTGACAGGTAAGTGTGTTATGGTGGATAGAGAGCTGGCCCCAGAGTCAGGAAGACCTGGGGTCAAGTCTTGCCTCTGACACACATTGTCTGTGTGATCGTGAACATATCATTGAGCTTCTCAATGCCTTAGGCAACTCTCTACAAGTATAAGTTGCAGAGAATATGTTGACTTGTATTGATAGAAGATGGGAATTCCCTATACCAGTGAAATCATAGGCCTGGTCGTTATTCCCTATCATAGAGGGGTCCAGCTTCTATCTTCCATGATCTTCACTGAATGAAAAAAGAAAAATAATTTATGAAGTGCTTACTATGTACCTGGCACTGTGCCATGGGCTTAGAGTAGAAATTTATAAGGCCTGGTGGAGTGACAATCTGCATCAATTAGGTCATCTAGCCATCAAAATATCATACTATTAAAGAAGGTGTCCTAAACAGATGGAAGGTGATAAGACTTGGATTTTCTTTTAAAGAAGTGTAACCCTCATTTCTCTTCTCATTTTTTCTCTCTAAATTGATTTTTAAAATCCTCTCTTAAGTGATTTTAAAAATCCTTTTTGAGCTCTTCCATGGCCTGGGACAAATTCATATTTTTCTTTGAGGCTTTGGATGTGGGAGTTTTGACTTTGTTTTCTTCTTCTGAGTTTGTGTTTTGATCTTCCCTGTCACCATAGTAACTTTCTGTAGTCAGGATCTTTTTCTCCTGTTTCCTTATTTTTCAGCCTATTTCTTTTTGGCAGGGCAATTGGGGTTAAGTGACTTGCCCAAGGTCACACAGCTAGTACATGTGTCAAGTGTCTGAGGCCAGATTTGAACTCAGGTCCTCCACTCCAGGGCTGGTGCTCTATTCACTGCGCCATCTAGCTGCCCCCGTATTTTTTTACTTTTAACTCTATGCTAAATGAAAAAAGAATCAACAGCTTGGTAAATACTGAAGAAAATAAAAGCTTGAAAAATAGAATAGACCAAATGGTAAAAGAGGAACAAAAATCCAATGAAGAGAAGAATGCCTTGAAAAAAAGAATTGGCCAAGTAGAAAAAGAATTGCAAAAATCCACTTGAGAAAAGAACTCCTTAAAATGTAGAATTGGCCAAATGGGAAAGGGGATATAAAGACTCACTGAAGAATAGAATTCCTTAAAAATTAGAATTGAGCAAGTGGAAGCTAATGACTTTATGAGACATCAAGAAATAATGAAACAAAACCAAAAAAAATGAAAAAAATAGAAGACAGTGTGAAATATATCATTGGAAAAACAACTGACCTGGACAATAGATCCAGGAGAGATAATTTTAAAATTATTGTACTACCTGAAAGCCATGATAAAAAAAATAAAAGAAAGAGCCTAGACATCATCTTTCAAGAAATTATCAAGAAAAACTTTCCTGGTATTCTAGAACCAGAGGATAAAATAGAAATTGAAAGAATCTACTGATCACCTCCTGAAAGAGATCCCCAAATGAAAACTCCCAGAAATATCATGGCCAAATTACAGAGCTCCCAGGTCAAGGAGAAAATATTGCATGCAGCCAAAAAGAAACAATTCAAATATGGAGCCACAGCCAAGATAAAACAAGATTTAGCAATTTCTGTATTAAAGCATCAGAGAGATTGGAATATGATATTCCAGAGGGCAAAAGATCTAGGATTACAACCAAGAATCACCTACCCAGCAAAACTTCAGGAGGGAAAATGGAGGAGAGTGATGGAATTGCAGGCTCCCTTTGGCCTGGGATTCCTGCCCTGGTTATTCCACAGCAGGCTTCAGAATGAGCTGGTGATTCTGCTCTACTCCTGCGATCAGAACCATACAACTGCTTCTCACTTTTGAATTCCCTCCTTCCTTGTACATATCATCTGGCCTCTGGCTTAACCTATCCTCTATATACATTCTCTTAAGATCTGAGTTGATAGCTATTTCTCCTATCTAGCCAATTCAGTCTCTTTAGATACTTATATCCTTTTTCTTCTTTATTGTAATTATTTGTAACTATATAAGCAAGATTTCATTCTTAAGAGCTACATATCCCACCTAAGCCTACATTTCTTTTGAGTTTCATGCTAGGGATATCCACCTGTTTTCCCCTTGGATTCTCTGTGCAATACGTTCTCCTAAATCTAGTGAATATTTCATATTATCCTAGGTACTTTCCCTCCTTTTAAAAATCGTTTTGTGACATTTTTCTTATTTTTTAACATTTATTTTTCTTTTTCAACATTCATTTCCACAAGGTTTTGAGTTACAAATTTTCTCCCTATCTCTACGCTCTCCCCACCCCAAGATGGCATGTATTCTGATTGGCCCTTTCCCTTACTTTCTTGTAGAGCAAGACAGATTTCTACACCCCATTGCCCGTATATCTTATTTCCCAGTTGCCTGTAAAAACAATTTTTTAACATTTGTTTTTAGAACTTAGAGTTCCAAATTCTCTCCCTTCTTATTTTCCCTCCTTTTTGATCACAACCTCCAAGATGGTATGGTCACTATTTTGCCAAATTTCCCATCATTTCCACTTCATCAACCAATCTTTATATGTGTCAAAATCAGGTCCAGAATACCAATTCCTCTTATCTCTTTCTCTATCTTCTGAAAAATGAAACCATTAGCAAGTTAAGTCAAGAACTTACCAGCTACTGTACTTTTAGCAGAGATATCCATGAAACAATTGGATAATTCAAGTTCCGTATAACAACTCTGTATTCTAACTCCATGCCAGTTCTGTCTTCTGAATCAGGAAGTCATCATCAGCTTCTTAAATATAGCTAGGCAGCCAATAGTATGCTTCTACAATGATGTCCCTTCTGTCTTTCTCTCCTCTGAACCTCAACCAGATGCCCTCCACCATGTTTCTCACTCTACGTTCTCAAATTCCCACATAGTTATGTAGCTTCTTGTTAAACAGTGTAATTCTACCATACCTCCTACCTAATCTAATTGTTTTTCAGACATTTCCATCTGTCACTCCTTGGGTTCCAGTGAGAGCTATAAGGACAAATTGACTTTCTTGTGTTAAGACCTCTGGTTTTCTAAAGGACTTCCTTAGAGACCTAGAACTCCCTCAAAATAAAATTCTTAAACTATATTTTTGCACACATACTACATGTCCTTTTCCATGTGAGGCAACGACATCTCTATTGAGAACATTTTTGGTCTTTGTTGATAATGAGTAGACCACAACTGCAAGAATGTTAGATTCCTTGAAGGAAAAAAAAATTACCATAGCATTTAGTCAAAGACTAATTACTGGATTTACCCAGTTTGGGGTGGAGCATGCTGATAGGCAAACACAATTATACAGCCACAGGGAATTTTTCACTGCTTACAGTAACATGACTTTAATGAAGATGCCTAACGAAAGGAATATGATCTACACAGTAAAAATTTCCATTACACTTAAACCGAAATGCAGATGTCAAGAGGAAAGAAGCCAATGACTCCCTTGTCATAACACTAAATGAATCACAGTCATTCTATAAGCTACAGATCTGTTTTGCATACCTTTCCATTTATTCTTTGGTAATAAGAGTCAAGCTTTACACCTAGCCTAGTTCATCTAAGAACAATAATACAATCACATTCTTGTGTACTGCTTTTCATGAGTGAATTTGAAATGTTCGTGACCGTCAGCCTCTTAGTTCTCAGTAGTCCCCTGTGAAAGTTAAAGGCATCTTGTTGGAGAAAAGTGATTACCGTACTTGGGTAGAGAGGGCAGTGACTTGGCCACCTGTGTTTATAAACCACACAAATAATATCTATTTTTATTGAAGGGCTGGCCAAAAGGTAATAGACTGGAGGACTATGTGAGATAGCAAGATGGTTTTCCATTGATCTTACCATATACTGCCAAAGCTGTATTTATTAACTTCTCAGCTGAAGGGAAAAAAAGATAGGCTCATTCCATTCTATTCCTAGGAAATATGCATTCCTAGAGACAAAGAGGGGCAGCTAGGGGATGCAGTGGAGAGAGTACTGGGCCTGAAGTCAGGAAATCCTGAGTTCAAATGTGGCCTTCGACACATAATAGCTTTGTGACCTTAAACAAGTCACTTAACCCTGTTTGCCTCATTTTCCTCAGTAAAATGAGCTAGAGAAAGAAATGGAAAATTATTCTAGTATCTCTACCAAGAAAATCCCAAATGGGGTCATGAAGAATCAGACACGACTGAAAGCAATTGAACAGCAGAAACAAAAAACAGAATTAATCTATTTAAATGACAAGATGGGGAACAATAATTTCTTGGATTTTATATAACGAATATGTGTGTGTGTGTGAGTGTGTGTGTGTGTGTGTGTGTGTGTGTGTGAAGATATAGGCGAGAGTTCAACAATGGTCACTACACTACTCTCCCCAAAAGATGATTGTACCCAGGACACAAATTAAATTTAATCAGCACTGTTAACACTTTCTCTATCACTGTCTTAATTCTAGATAATCAATCCCTGATTTGTAGTGTATACCAATTTCCAAAGTGTAAATGCTTATAATGAAAATTTAGCAACTGGCCCTCAAGCCACTTCAAGATGGCTTCGACACACAAGAAATACTGCAAAGAAATGGTGGGATTTGGCAATTTATCATACATGCAAGATGAGGGAGAGAGGAGTCCACGATAGCGCTCAGATTATCAACCTGAGACACCGGCCAGATCATAGTGTCTTCGACAGAAATAGGCAAGTTTGGAAGAGGGGACAATTTAGTGGGAAAGACAGTAAGTTTGATCTTAGACTTCTTGATTTGAAATGCCCAGACTTTTCTAGCTTCAGTCAGCTGTTCAGGAATAGGAGCAGAGGAAGGAGATGGTGAGGATAATCCAGGTTGAGATCTAAGAAGAAAAGAGCCACAGTACGATAAGGAAGGCAAGGACTAAAGGGCAGAAGTCACTGTAGAGTTGAAATGGCCAACTATTGAATAAAATTAAAGTTGGAAGAAAGTGAAATTAGAGAAGGGGTAATGGTGGGAGAATGTACTGAAGGGTCAAGGAAAAGAAAATTTCCATGAGGGAAAAAAAATCAAATCAAAAGACCCTACTAATGCTTTGTCTATAATACCAAAACTTTACATTCTCTGAGGTGCCTTTAAATTCTAACGTTCTGTATGATTCTGTGATTCCTCTCCTGTTTTGACAGGGCCCTTTCCTAACATTGACCTACTACCATGAGACACTCATTCTTGCCTGAGTGTTCAGAATCCTATTCTCTTTCTACATGGAACCAAACTATTATCATCTCCAAAGTTCATTTAGGCAGGGATAAATGTGTAAAGGTGTATGGCAGGAGAAGCTGGTGCAAACCTGTTTATAAGAGGAAAAGGGTAGGCCTATACATTTATTATTATATAATATTACATAATTACATAAATATTACATAATTATATATTATTTATTATTACATGAATAGATTCCAGGGTTGGTATTTTGGGGTGAGTGCACACTTGAGAATATCTTTATGAAATCATATGATTTCAAAGCTGAAATTACTTTAAATATCATCTAATAGCAAGACATTTTACATTTTACAGATGAGAAATCCAAGGTTATTTTTTTTTAAATCAGAGAAGCTGAATAAATTATCTAACCTCTATTCCAAATACCTCACGTAGGAAAACTGAGGCTTGTAAGGTATAATTTATTGCCTATGCTTACAACCTGGTTAATGGCAGAGACAAGACTTCTGACTTTCAATACATTATGGTACCTTCTGGGCTTCTAAGGTAGTGGTAGGGTAGGAAAGGTATAAAAATGGTCCACATAAGTTCTTGGAAATAAATGTTTTAGTAATGATTTTTCAGTGTTGTTGACATTTC
Source organism: Trichosurus vulpecula (assembly GCF_011100635.1). Classification (NCBI taxonomy): domain Eukaryota; kingdom Metazoa; phylum Chordata; class Mammalia; order Diprotodontia; family Phalangeridae; genus Trichosurus; species Trichosurus vulpecula. The sequence continues at coordinate 359,687,511 of NC_050573.1, forward strand.
CCAGTGATTCCTCCCATCCTTAACATCAATAGAACTTTCCCTTGTAACAAAATCCAATTAAGCAAAACAAATCAGCTCATTGGCCATGTCTAATAACGCGTATAGCCCATTCCTCACCCCAGTTCCACCACCTCTCCACCAAATCTGAAGTCATAACTGGTCATTGTATTAATCAGTGTTCTGATGTCCTGCAATGCTATTTTCCTTTAGCTGGATATTTTTAGCTCATTTGTTTTCCAAACCAGATAATTTTGTCTCCCTGGCTTTCACTTCTCTTGGAGTAATATTTGTTTGTTAAAACACACACATACACACAATCATTTGTTTACTTTTTTTGACTTTGAAAACTCGATTCTTCTCCAGGAAAGATACCGTCCATGATTGCCTGTTATCAGCTGAATGAAAACTAACCATCAATGTCGATTTCAGATTTGGATGGAAAATTAGAATGACATACGTGTCGATCTTCTGCCACATAGTGGTCTGAAGGGAAAACCAGCAGCACAAGGGAGAATGCTGCATTGACTAGAAGCATCTGCGGTCAGACAATTCAAAAAAGCTCCATTTGAATTGAATGTAAATGGAACAGCACTGAAAATACTGGTCCATTAGTTGATGAACAGGGAACACAGCAGTTATTTTCAACCTCTTCCAACGATTTCACGTTATAATACTATAAACTATGAATGAATATCTCCACAGACTTGGAATCAAGAAACATCATGTCTTTCTATCAGGGGTTGAACACCATTCAATTTATAAAGTATTCCTGTGGTATTCATTTAGAGGAAAAGGTTTTTAAAACCATATAATTAGATGCAGAACTATATTTTCATTAAAACAATTTCCATGATGTAGCCAAGAAATGTTATAGCTCTCCGATTACAAAAGCTTTCTGTGAACAATAGGGTCATCTTAAAAGGTATGCCAGAGCATATTAGAAAAGCACACACACAACCTTTCCTAATGAGGAGAGTACTTTAGGAACACATGTTCTGAATCTGGTTTATATTTATTCATGTTTACACATCTCCAAAACAATATGTTTCTGCAGAACAATAACTGGTGTTAATTAGACAGTTCTAAGTAGTGCCAAGGCTCATTATTTCCTGCCCCAGAGCAGCCTTTAATGGAAGAATGAGAAAGCCAAGCTGTCCTCATTCCATTGCCTCTCCTTAGTAATCCCAACTCTTTGTAGAATACTACAAAGGGGGAGAGAATGACACTGCCTCTTTTATTTTAAGCTTCATGTCTGTCCGTCCATGTTTCACACTGAAATTGATTGCAAGGCATGCCAGACACCACTAAACATCACTCTTGATAACTTCAATATGTCTGGGTGTGTTTCTGGCACGAGAACTCAGGATCTGAGGCCATATTGTTTTAATTAACAATTTGTAACCCAGTGCAATCTTAGAGATTCATATTTTCAGAGATGTCATGGTAGCAGGCACCATGAAGGCAGAATTTCTAATGTCAATCATTTCATCGTTTTGTAACAACAGCAGTCAAAAGAGGGAAATCCCTACAAAGCAGGATTGGGGAGAGCCGCTCAGATATGGAAACTGGTGTTCCACTCTGAGGTTCCTGGCAGAGAAGTTCCCCCTAGAATTTAGAGAAACAAAAACAAAGCACAGGCTGGGTCAGTCAACTGAAAGAACACAGGATATCATTCATTTCCTTCCATGATGAACAAAACTGAAGAAACATTTAGGTACTGGGATCACAGTTCTTCTGGAGGTACAAGGGACATCAGAGATGACCTGGTCTAACTCCTTCAATTTTATATGGGGGAACTAAAGCCCAAGGGGATGTAGGAAGTAAGCACCAGACACAGGTATTGAAACCATTTCCTCTCATTTGCCCCCAAATAGAAAGGCAAAAATCTTCACATGAGAATTAGCCAAGTATAAATTTGGAAAGGGCATTCTATCACATCCTGGTCTTCTGATTAGCATGCTATTTCTTTTTACTGGTTATATAACATTTGGCAGGTTGCTCCCCATCTCTGATCTTCAGTTTCCTCATCTGCGAATTGAGGATCTAGTCCTATCTAACGAATAAGCATCTCCTTTCTTCAAGGCACAGCACCCCACAGCTGGGGATAGAAAGACATGAATAACAGTCTCTGCCCTCAAGGATCTTACATTGTCCTGGAGGAGATGCAGCATATACAGAGATAAGTAATTTTTTTTCCAATCTGGATCTGTGATTTCATTAGTACAGTCAATGGTCAATAAACACTTGTGAAGTGTCTACAATATGCCAGGCATTGCACTAAGCACTGAGGATACTAATTGGAAAAAAGAAAGAAATCCTTCCCTCAAGGAGGGCATAACACATGAAAGGAAGCTAAAAAGCAAGGGGTGGATTGAGGATAATGGAGATGTCAGAATGGTGCAGCCAGGTAAGAGATACGATGTTCTGAGCTGAGCAATCTCCTCAAATGGATGTCTTGGAGTTGATGGCTCCACCTTCCAGTCAGAGGGGAAGAGGGTAGTCCTAGGTAGAGTTCTAAGGCTAATGGGATCTTGCAGGAAGAGAAGCTTTTCCCAATAATACTTTCTATCCACTATACCATGCTACCTCTTACACAGATAACTTATGTGTATGATGATTTGAAGAGAGGAGGGTTGCGTAGGATATGCCATCCCTATATGCATCTTAGATGGAACAAAGGAGATAGTCAAGGGAGTTGAGAATATTAAGGAATTGGGAGGCCAGAGTATTTGAAGAAATATCAATGTGTATATTGGAGTTCCCTAGATTAAGGGCAGGGGTTGAAACGGAGAAGAAGAATGTAACTTAAGAACCAAGCTCCTTGAAAAAAGGTGGAGAATAAACAAGAGGCTAGGAAATATCTGTTACAAGAAGTTGGATTGGGTATTATATCTGGATAGAATGAACCTCAAGGGTCAAGATGCTGTTGAATGATGGAGGCAGAGGGAGGGGCTGAAAGAGACAATGAGGTATGAGGAATATTCTAATTATCCCTTTGGGACCAGTGAATATGAAAGGTGTGGGATGAGGATGGGAATGAGAAAAAATACAACCAGTTCTGGAGGTTCAAAGATTAAAAAGCTGGAGATATACTGTCTTTTGAGTGGAACCAGGCGAAAAGCCTGGGAGGAAGAGGTAGGTATAAGATGAAGGGAAGGTTGCCAATGATTTCTATCATTAGGGAATTCCAAGAGGTCAGTGGAAAGGGCAGGCAGAGCTTGATTGGGACATGAGAGCAAGAGGGCTGAGGTTCATAGGGTAGTGGTATGGGAGGGGGATAGTTTTTGATTAGGTAGCCAAGGATTCTGTATCACCAGTTTGGAAGTGTAAAAGGTGATGGGAATTGGCTAGCCATAGGGGAAATAGCACCTTTTTGATTACAGGCAGAGGGTATTAGTAGATCTCAGTAGCTCTGGCAATAATGGGCGACCAGGGCAGGATAGTCAGCCATTCAGCAATACCTTCTTGGACTCTCAGCTGCACCTTGAGCTATAACCATGCATTATATGTTGTCCAGGAAAGTTCTAATTTCAAGAAAATAAATAATAATTTTAAAGAAGCTTGGAGAAAGCAATATCCTTTGTCAAGGCTTTTAGCACAATTTTGCCATGGTCATGGCAGCATTGGGTGTCCCAAGGAAGCATCCCTTGCCAGCGCTATTGCAGGTCAGATTGGAGGATGGAGAGAGTAGAGGCTGAAAGGTCAGTAAAATGACAATGGCAACAATCCAGATGAGTGGTAATAAACCCATATAATAAACTGTGCTAGAACTGGAATAAAGATGGAGAGCCCAGGCAGAGGCAATGTGGAAGAGATAGAACTGATAGCACTAGAAGAGCTGAAGAGAAGGTTTTGTTCTGCATTGGTAAAGAAAGCTTCCTCACCTGGGAAGTTCACTGAATGAAGTCAATGAAATGCCAGTGAAATCCCCAGACCAGATTAATCCCTAGCCCTCTAAGAGTTAGAGATGGAGGGAACCTTAGGGATCATCTAATACAACTCCCACGTTTTGTAGATGAGGAAATTGAAATCTTGCAAGGTGACTTGATTTGTACAAAGCAGAGGTTCCCAAACATTTTTGGCCTACCACTCCCTTTAAAGAAATTACCCAGTGCCCCCCTGGAAATGTACTTTCTTTAACTTTTTAATAGTTTTTTTTAAAACTGCACCATTCCAAAAATAGAATTTTTTAAAATGATACATCTTAAATTTAATAATTTATTGTAAATTTGCGGGGTTTTTCCTGCATTGAAATTTTGATGATGCAACATTGTGCCATGTAACTGTATAGTATCACATTGTAAACAAGTTTGTACATGCACGCATTCCTGCAGATGCATGCTGGACTTCGCAACAATGAACAACACGCTTGCCTGCCAACACTTGCTTGTTAAGACTGATCAGTAATAACTTGCATTTTGTGTGTTTATTTGGAGAATAATGTAATCACTACAACTTTAACTCTGTTACACAAACAAATAGTTTTTCAAAATTTTCTTCTCTCCTTTCCTTAAGCTTCCACTTCCCCTTATTTTTATTCAATGCCCCCAAGTTGTACCTGAAGCTACTACTGTCCCTCCCTGGATCATTCCAGCACCCCCAGGGAGTGGTATCCCCCACTTTGGGAATCTCTGGTCCCAAGTTACACTAACAGTAAGAAACAGAGGGCTTGACCTAGGCCTTCTGACTCCAAATCCAATCACCACTGATCCCACCACTAAACCATACCTACCTTCAAACATCTAGTTGAAAAAGACAGCAGGATGGTATCATGGATAGAGCACTGTACTTGGAATGAGGAAGTCCAGAGTTCAAATTCTTTCTCTTACTAGCTTTATGATTCTGAGCAAGTCACTTAAACACTTTCAGCTTCAGTTTCCCCATCTGTAAAATAGGATAATTAATAATTGCAGGATTACTGGAAGGATTAAATGAGATAACTTATGCAAAGTGCTTTGCATAATTTAAAGAGATGTATAAATGCTAGCTATTCACTATTATTAATTATTGTTGGTATTGTTATTATCATTTGCATTTTTATGATACCCACTGCATAGAGGCAATAGTAAAAGCAAGGTAAGGGGAATGAAGGAAATTGCCAAAGGAGGTAGTTTAAGGAAGGAAGAAAAGGTCCCAGCTTAGACTCTTTCATTATTTCCATGTTAAGGAGTCAGAGAAAAGATGAAAAGTCTAACAAAGGAGAGAATAAAGATGTAGGAGGGGAACTAGAAATATGTGATTGTAGCTAAGGAAAAAAAGAATAACCAGTAGATGATGGTCAACAAACTCAAAAGATGTGGAGGAGATCCAAAGGATGAGGACTGGGAGAAGACTGTTGGACTTGGTAATTACATCATCTATGACCTTCCAGAAGGGAGTTCTGGGAAAGTCAGTCCCCTTCCAATAAGGTTGCTTCCTCTTTGTATCCCTAGCATCTTGCACAGTGCCAGACGTTGTTGTTATTCAGCCATTCAGTCATGTCTGACTCTTCCTGGTCCCAGCTGGAGTTTTCTTGGTAAAGATACTGGAGCGGTTTGCCATTTCTTTCTCCAGTGTGTCCCTACTTTATAGATGAGGAACTGAGGCAAACAGGGGTTAAGTGACTTGCCAGGGTCACACAGATAATAAGTGTCTGAGGCCAGATTTGAACTCAGGAAGACGAGTTTTCAGGCCAGACACTATCCACTGGGCCACCTAGCTACCCCCGATGCATGGTAGACACTTAATAAATGCTTGTTGATTGATTATTGATTTGGTGGCTCCCTTGGAACACTAATATCCAGCCCTGGAGTAGCACTTCAACCTTTTCAAAGTGCCTTCTTCTTATACAATCCTTTTAATATCCCTGTGAGGTCAGTAGGTCAGGGGCAATTCTCACTCTTTTACAGAGAACTGAGTCACAGAGAAGGAAAGGACCTACTCAAAGTCACACAGCTAGCCTGGCCAAGAACCCAGGTTTTCAGACTCCTTTCAGTATACCTCCTCTTACCCTGTACTATCTTTTCTGAGTGAAGGGAGGCTGACCTGAGGCGTCCAGGGGACTCATTTTCCAAACCCAAATTAATGGCACCTGGTCTGATAAAGTACATTTCTTTTGCAAAGCTTCTTAAAAAGGATAGTGTAGGGAGTAGCTAGGTGGCTCAGGGGATAAAGCACTGGCCCTGGAGTCAGAAGGACCTGAGTTCAAATCTAGCCTCAGATACTTACAGCTATGTGACTCTGCGCAACTCACTTAACCATGATTGTCTCAAAAAAGTATAGTTCACTTTCTTGAAATTTTACTGAAAAAAACTCAGGATATGTGTCACTCTCTCTTGAGCCCTGACAGGGAGCATCCCTACCATCTAATGCTACTCAGACTGCTAATAGGCATTGGTCTGGAGATCACTTCACAAAATCACAAAATTTAAGAAGTTGTGGGACCCCAGAAGCCATCTAACCTGGCCCACACCTAAGAATCATTTCTACAATACACCCAAGTGGGTGTCCAGCTTCTTCTTCAAGACCTTCAAAAAACAGATATCCACTACCTCCCAAAAGAGCTGTAGCCAGAATGGACTTTGTTTTCTTTGAATGACTCAGCTTGCCTCTTTGAGCTTCCCTGGATGCTGAGGCTTGCTCTTCTGGGGCAGGAGGCCCAGCGACCATGCCAGAGATCGGAGAGCTTCCTGTGTGATGAGTCGTGGGGCTGGCTGAGGGGAGGTGTGTTAACGTGGTCTACGCTAGGGGGAGGGGCCAAGTCAAGAACCAATCGGCCCTGGTCGTTCAGGTGGCATTTGATGATGTCAAAAACTCTATAAGAGGGGAGAGGACAGCTTGAAGATCCTCCTTTCCTTTTCCGGTTGGAGCCAGAGACACCTACAGCCGAAGCTGAGCTGCCGGTAGCACAGCTGACTAGAGGCTAGTGGGTAATCTTCTTACCGTAGAGGGGAAGCATGTATACAATTTTGCCTTATACCATCTCGCTTCTCTGTGGCCTCCTGGTTACCCTTGTAAGGCGGACTTATTGGGCCTGGAAGCTTTTGATGAAAATATCAAAATGGGGACGCTGGTTTGTGGGCTTGTTATTGTGGAGTATAAATACATGCTTTAGTTTTCCTGCCTTCTGCCTAGAGAATTCCTTATATCCTGCGGTTCCAGATCTTTTAGGCACATATGAGATTCTCTTTGAAATCATAAATTCTGCCTTCCTAATATAAGAGCCCATTTAGCTTTTGGATAGTTCTGAGTATCAGGAAATTTCTTCTTGTGCTAGACTTAAACCTGTCTCTGTGCAACTTTCTCCAAACCTTTCCTCTAACTCTCCCTGCTGGAACCAGCTGGAAAGGCCTGTCCTCATCTCTGCATCGTAGCTCCTCAGATACTTGAGGGAAGGCTTCCCCTTTCCAGGCTCACCATCTCAACCCTCCTATGTTATGAATGATGCTCCTCTCACTAATCTTGATCACTCTCTCCCAGACATTTTCCAGATTGTCTCTGACCCTACCTAGAATATGGTGTCCATGACAGGACGTTGTACTACAGGGGTTCCCTGACTAGGCTTTGGTGCTGTGGTGGGACTATTAGCCCCACTCATTGTGGACACTATGCCCAGGGGTGTCCTGGTAAATATTTAATAACCAGCTCTCCAAGGAGGAAAAATATACACAGTTCTCATTTTATGTTTAATCTGCATTATTTACTTCTTCCCTATCACTTTCTTAGGTCTGCACAATCAACAAACCAATAAAACAAGAACCAAGGGTTTGCTGATTTGGGTGGTATAAACCTCCCATACTAAAAATCTAACAATTGGCTTTCCTGAGCCAGTTTAAACTGGCTCCAGTATACTCTAAATTCTGCCTCTCCTTATAAGGTCTAGGATAGCATTAGTTTTTTTGACTGCTGGACCATACTGTTGTAGTCATGTTAAATTTGTAGGCCACAAAACTACCTCCACATTTTTTTCACGAGAACTCTTGTCTAGCCATGCTTCCTGACCCTTTTATATTTGTGAAACTGATTTTTTTTGAACATGTGTAGAACTTGACACTTATCCGTATTTCATTTCATCTCACTCAAATCTGGCTTTGTTTTAGCCAGTTTGGGTATCAGGGCCATGTCACCTGGCATGTTAGATATCCCTACCTGCTTTGTGTTCAGTGGAAATTTGCCATCAACTCCTTGTCAAATTCATTGCTATTGATTTTTTTTTAAAAAGTTGAATGGCAAAGGGCCAAAGACAGATCTCTGGGGTACTCTATTAAAGACCTCCTTCCAGATTGATGCAGACCCATTAAACTTTTTCTTTCAGCCCAGTCACTCAAGTATTTCTAAATCAACCTAAGTTAGCATGTCTACCCCCCATCTCTCCATCTTATCCGTAAGTAGAGTGTGAGAAACTTTGTCAAATGCTTTACTGAATTCTAAGTGTACTCAGTGCATAGTATCCCCATGGACTAGCAGTGTAATTACTCTATCAAAAAAAGGGAAATGAGCTTAGTCTGGCATACCCCCCTCCTCCTCCCACCCCCACACCCCTCTGCTCCTCCAGAATATTTTCCACATCAGAAAAGTCTTCTTAAGAGAGAAGGAAAGACCTCTCTCTGAGAAGGGCCCCCAGGGCCCTTCAAGGCAACTTTAAATAGAATTTATAAGCAGAGTAATTACTGTTTCAACAACCAAAGTGCCTACAATTTATCTCTATTTCATTCTCCTCTCTACCCTTTGGTGGAGCACTTAAGTCAGCTACAGGCAGGATTACATCCTATTTTTAATTACATTTAATTAAATTAAATGACCCAGTTCTTTTAGCTCACCTTTCTGATGTGCTTTTCTGAAAGGTGGGCTTTATACACAAGAAGAACAGGTGGATTAAAAATGCTGAGCTCTCAGGTCAGGTTTCTGCAGGGGAGTGCATCACTAATGAACTTATACAACTTTAAAAAGAAACTGTTTTTCACTGACTCCAGCAAAGAAGGAGAAGGAAACTAGAACGCAGTAAGCAAGGGAGTTGTATTATGGCAGAGTGAGAAGATCCCTGGATTTAGGATCAGATGCCCTGGACTGTTTTATTTACTATTTATTTACTACCTGTGTGATCCTGGACAAGTCACTTCACTCTTTTAGGCATTAGGTTCCTCATTCTGTAAAATTAAATGTTTGGATGAGATAACCTCTTAAGCCTCTTTATCTTCTTACAGCATCTTCATGATCCTGAGGGGGTAAAAAAGGTGGAGTTACTTCTTGAAACTCTGGGTGATCTAATGTGGCCCTAACGTTAACTGATTGGAAAATGTTTAATTAAAATAATTGCTTTTTAGGTCTACACAATATCAAAATAAAAAACTGTTTGGCTGATTGTTTTCAGTGAATTGACCAGTTCTTGGGGTGTTATGTAAAGATAGGCTGTGTAACAGTCTTGATCAAAGGAGGAAATGCACCCATCTAAATTATCTGAACAAGGGACAAAGTCGAAAGCCCAGGAGTTCATGGGTATTATGTTTCCATTGCCCTGCTTCCTGACTTCAGGCTATAAAATGAGGGGATTGGACTGGATGATCTTTCCTTCTTTCTCCTAACATTCAGTGACCATAAATTGATACACTGAAGACTCAGGAGAGGGTCTGTTAGAGGCTGAGTTAGAAGACGGAAGGTTAATCTCTCAAAGTAATGAATGACCCTCTTGTGCTTCTGTTAGATTCCTAACAATCAAGCTCTTTCAAACCTTAATCCCCCCTTCTTTCCATCCATTGATTTCAATGGATAAAAGTTTTAAAATGTGGAGGGGAGGGGGTAGTGTTCAAGTTCTGTTCAGTCCCTCCCTTGCTTAGGCCACATCTATTGAGCATCTACTCCATGCTGAGGTTGGTGCTAGGCTATTTTCTGCAAGAAAACAGTAGAATTGTCTGACAAGTGTAATGGAGTCCAACCCATTGGAGCCCACTGGGGTTGACATGCTCAATCTGACATGACTCCCTCACACCCATGATGTGGCACCGAAAGGGGTCAAATTCCCTGCAGGACCAAAGCAAACCTCTAAGGTGATCCACTCAATTACAAATTCTTTCTTGCCCTCAAGGAGTTTACAATATATTTGGAGAAATTAGGTAGATAGATAGATGGATAGACAGACAGATAGATATACAGACAGATAGATATACAGACAGATGTTCACACATATATGGAAGAGTAAGATGATGATGAAGAATTATAGTATTAAATATCAAGGAAAATGTCACATCTGAGAGTCTGATTCAGACTCTACATCAGGAGTCAGGAATTCAGGCTATTAGTTGACCTACTGTCTTCTGAACACATCCTATACTTTCTCATTTTTATTCTCTTGCTCTAGCCGTCCCTAGTGCCTGGAATGTCCCTCTCTCCCATATCCTCCTGTTGACAAACACAGCTTTCAATACCCAACTTAAATGCTATCTCCTCCATGAATTTTTTTTCAGGTCCCACCAATCGGTGGCACTCCCATAATATTTTGTATTTGTTATGTATTCTATTCAAATTTGTATCATATTTGTCAATGTGCTAGTTGCTTATCCCAGCAACTCAATTTCAGGCTCCTTGAGGGTAGAAACCATGCTTTATTTATGTTTATATCTGCATACAGTAGGTGTCTGATAAATATGTTAACTGAATATAGTGAAAGTGGTACTGAACCAGAAGTAAGTAGTGTGACCTGTGTAGACAAATCACTTAACCTCTCTGGTTTTCAGTTGCCTCATGTAGAAAATGAGGGGTTCAGACAAGATCTCTAAGGTCCTGTCCAACTTGAACATCCTACAATTTTGGATGCTTATAAAAGGATTTAGTGACTTACTCATATTCATGTATAATAGCAGCCTAGATTTATTAGACTGGGAGCAATGAAGAGCTATACAGTAGGTGATCATTCGTTTTCCTTCATCAATGGATACCTGATATTTCTCTTTCCAGGCATAGCAGTTGCAGACTCCCAATGTAGCAAGAACAAATCAACCAAGATAAATATCACAAATTTATCCCCAGATTAGTTTCAGTTACAGAGCAATTTTTTCTACTCATTTTTATTTCCGACTTTTTAAAATCTAAATTTAACGACACCCTCCTATTCTACTTTCTTATCTTTTCAGCAACGTCTTCCTTTTCTAATTCCATGATTTCTAATTTATTCTTCTCTTCTATGACTTTGCCTCTCAGCACATTCTATCCCAGTTTTCAGAACTCTGTTCAGATCCACCTCCAACAGGATTTTCTCCTCCTGAAAGACTGTATGATAAAGACTGGATCAGTGATTTTTATTAATCCAGAGAACTCCTTTTAATAACTCCTTGCAATATTAACACAGAGGAAAGAAACTCCTCTTACCAGTTCAAGTCAGCATAGTCTGGTCTTAGAGAATTGCCTAGAATACTCATTGGAGAAGAGACTTGCTCAGGAACACACAAACAATTTGTGTCAGAGGTGGAATATGAACCCAGGTCTTCCTGGTGAGCCCTCTATCCACTACATAGTTCTGCCTCTCTTCTTCAAATCTTCTTAATTAAGATTATCTAGAGAACACCAAAATACCACGGTGAAAATGGACAAGTTTGGTCAATTACTTGTGTATTAACCTTTTCTAGACAGAAGGTCACAGTCCTTGCTTCAATGTTAAAAGGGCTTATACATGTGAACTCAGAACCATGGTGCATAAATTTCAGCAAATTACAGAGAGGATTAATGATCTTAAAATACTAAATATGGGCAAATGTTAATGTATCTTTCAAAAAGTAGGAAAGTCTGGGTATGGTGGTAGTAGCATGTATTTTCCTGCCACTATGGGAAGCTGAAGCGGGATCATTTGAGTACAGTACTTCTGAAGTCTAGTAGGGTTTAAGGCAATAGGATGTCCATGGTAGATGGCATCAGTGTGGTGAACCTCCCAGGAAATGGGGGGCCACTAGGCTGCCTGAGGAGAGGCAAACTGGTCCAGGTGAGAAATAGCTTAAGTCTGGGAGAGTGAGGGAATAAAAAAAGGGCATGAACAACCAGAAATAAGTAAGTTTGATATTGACCTTTAACAAAATTATTGAATGAGTTATTAAACAACTAGCTTGTGAATACTTAAAAATTGTTAAACATCAGAGTATGGGTTCATTGCTATCGTGGCAAATAATAATAAAAGTATCTACAGATCTTAAGAATTTCTTTTTTGTTTGTTTTGTGGAGGCAATCTGGGTTAAGTGACTTGCCCAGGATCACACAACTCATAAGCATTTGAGGCTAGATTTTAACTCAGGTCCTCCTGACTCCAGGCCTGCCACTTTGTCCACCATACCACCTAGCTGCCCCAGATCTTAAGAATTTCAGCCTTGGAAAGGACCTCAGAAGCCATCTATCTGGTCCAATCCAGGCCTGGACAGATGATCTCCTCTACAACATCACTGACACCCCTTGCTTGAAGACTCTCAGCAAGGGGGAACACACTACCTTTGGAGAAAAAGCAGTAAAAAGAGTTAGGGGCTTAGAATCAGAAAGATCTACATTCAAATACTGCCTTAGATACTAGCTATGTGATCCCGGGCAAGTCACTTAAACTGCCTCAATTTCCTCAACTGTTAAAATGGGGATTCCAATAGCACCTACCTCTCAGGTTGTTGTGAGGTTCAAATGAGATAATATCTATAAAGTACTCAGCATAGAGCCTGGAACACAGAAGGCACTTAATAAATGCTTATTCCCTTCCCACCCTCCTCCCCATCACCCTTATGCCAAACCTAAATCTGCCTCTCTGCAACTTATACTCATAGTTCTACACTTTGGGTTTAAGTAGAATAAATCTAAACTCTCCTCTACATGGCAACCCTTCAAACTTTTGCAAATTCTGCCTCTACCCTCTTGTATATACTTTATTTCTCTTTTGATTCAGCCACAACCTTGGTGCAGTAGTCCAGGACTACTGTAATAGCCTTCCCCTCACTCCAGCCCATCCTACACTGTTTATATTCCTAAAGCTCAGATCTAGCAATTTCATTCCTCTCTTCAATAAAGTCCAGTGCAGAAGTTCCCAAAGTGGACAGTACTGCCCTCCAGGAGGCTCTAGAATCATCCGGGGGATGGGAGTAGCCTTGGTTGCAATTGGGGCGGGGGGAATTGAATAAAAATAAGGGGCAGTGGAAGCATAAGGAAAGAAGAGAAGAAAATTTTGAAAAAATGTTGGTACATGTCTCATCTGTTGTGTAACGGAGTTAAAGTCGTAGTGATTACACTATTTTCCAAATAAACACACAAAATGCAAGTTATACCCCATCAGTGCTCAAATCCACCGACAGGTCTTAACAAGCAAGTGCTGGCAGGTAGGTAAGTCGTGCATTGTTGGGAAGTCCAGCATGTACCAGCAGGGCTACGTGCATGTAATGACTTGTTTACAGCATGATACTATGCAATTACATGATGCATTATTGCATCATCAAAATTTCAATGCAGGAAAAACCCACACATTTACAATAAATTATTAAATTTAAGATGTGTCATTTTAAAAAAAATTATATATATTTTTTGAAATGACAGAAATTTTTAAAAAAACACTGAGTGGTTAAAGAAAGTAGATTTCCAGGGGGATGCTGAGTAATTTTTTTTAAAGGGGCACAGTAGGCCAAATAAGTTTGGGAACATCTCATTCAGTGGATCTCTTTTGCTCCTAGGATCAAATGTAAATTCCTCTATTTGGCTTTTAAAAGTTATCATAACCTGGCCCCTTCCTACCTTTCTAGTCTTCTTATGCCTTACTCCCTTGTGAGTCAATGATCTAGAAACTAGCACCTTGTTGCTGCTCCCACATGACTCTCATCTCATGAATGGTTTTTTTACTGGCTTCCCCTGTGCCCAGAATTCTCTGTGTTCACCTGCTGCTCCTGGTTTCCTACAAGTCTCAGACAAAATTCCACCTTGTGCAAGAAGCCTTCCCTTGTCTTAATTAATGTTAATGCCTTCACTCTGAAACTACCCCCCTCCCAATTTATCCTGCATGTAGCTGTTGGTATATAGTTTGTTGTCCTTCCCCTCCCCCACCATTAGATTGTAAGTTTCTGAAGGCAGCGACTGTTTTTGCTTTTTGGGTTCCCCATGGCTTAGCACAGTGCCTGGCACACAGTAGGCACTTAATAAATGCTTGTTGACTTGATTTGGCCTTGAAGGCAGGGAGGTATCATCTCCATCTGAGTTTTTTTCTTCTCTAGGCTGAACACATCTGGTTCCTCCAATCAATTCTCCTCTGGCATGTTTCCCAGGCCTTTCATCACCCCAATCACCCACCTCTGGACACTCTCTAGTTTAGCAATGTCCTTCATGGCATCAGAAATGAACCCAATACTTCAGAGCTGGTCTGTGCAAATCGTGGCAATATTAGCAGCAACTTTATCCCGGAAAGCTGTTCCCCTCAACGAAGGCTAATATTGAGGTTTACTTCTTTATCTGCCATCTCACTCTGTTGACACATATTGTATTTGTTGCTCACTAAAACATCCTGCTCTCTCATTACAGGTCCTTCATCATATTTTTCAAAGGCAAGTTTTTGATCCCAAGCATAGAACTGTAAGGGCAGCCAGGTGGTGCAGTGGATAGAGCTCCAGGCCTGGAGTCAGGAGGACTTGAATTCAAATCTGAACTCAGATACTTATTAGCCATGTGATCCTGAACAAGTCACTTAGCCCTGTTTGCCTCAGTTTCCTTATCTGTAAAATGAGCGGGAGAAGGGAATGGCAAACTGCTCCAGTGTCTTTGAAAAGAAAACCCCAGATGGGGTCACAAAGAGTTTGTCACAATTAAAATGACTGAACAAAAACAACACAGGGCTATACATTGATCCCTTTTAACTGTTAATGTATACAGAGGAAAGTGTTGGATTTGGAGTCAGAGGATCTGGGTTTGAATCCTGTTACTTATTGACACTGTGACTTTAGGTAGGTCCCTTAACCTCTCAGAGTCTCAGTTTCTCCCCCTGTACAGGTAGGGGGTTGGATTAGATGATGCCTATCATCCTTTCAGCTTTAAACTTATGACCTGAAAAGCTGACTAGATTAAGGTCAGGATTTTAGCCTTGCAAAATTTTCTGTTTGTTTTTTGTTCCTGGCTCTGTCATCAAAGGTTAGATATCCTCTGCAGCTTTGTGTCATTTGTTGATCTGGTCAGCATTCCATCTGTGCCTTCTTCCACATCATTGATAAAGTGTTAAGAAAAACAGAGCCGTGGAAAGATCCCTAGGGCAATCCACTAGAAACCTCCTTCCAAGGTTACGTCAAACCATAAATGACTATTCTTTGGGTCCAGCCATTCATCGAGATGCAAACTCTCCTAACTGTATAATCTAGTGCACATCTTTCTAGCTTCTCTACAAACTGCCCCCAGAAAAAACACAAACAACTTGCTGAAAAAATTGTAAACTAAAGCTGTTGTGTTCTTCTGATTTACCAATCTAGTAACCTGTCCAAAAAAAGAAAAAGTCTGATACAACTCATCCAGTGCCTACAATTTGCATTTAGAATTCTTGAGTATATTTCAAATAACCCTGCCCTTTTCTCTCAGAACAATAGGCATGTCCACTTTCAAAATAGAACATGGCAACTGTATTTTGTGTCATCTGGGCTTGGGCCTTCCTACAGAGCCATTGCCATGAAAATCTTGGGGGATCCAGGGACCCAGTTAGTCAAGTAGACTTAACCCAAATTTCCAGGTTCTGATGGCCTTGAAGTTGACCTTGGACAGACCTCGTGGGACAAAGGGTGATGATCCACAAAGGGAAGCCATGAAGACTTATAAGAAGGCTGTGCCAGCCTGGGGCAGAATGCTGGCCCAGAGCCGAAAATAGAGGAGGCATCAGAACATTGGATAGCACCTGCATTATTGATCATCATTCATCAGACAGGCCACTGGCTCCCTGTAGGAATGCATGACATTATCTCTGTGGACAGGGCCAAGCATCTGTTAAAAAAAAAAAAGCAGCGGGTTTGGAAGGAGCTTCTTGACTCCGTCAAATCATCTCTCTTCAGTGCAAGCAAAACTGCATTATAACTACTGGAAAACAATGGAGAGCTATCTGAATCTTAAAGCTTTCCAGCAAAGACTCCAGAATTTCCCTTAGCAACCATGTCCAATGCCCCAGATACATCAGTTAAAGAATTTATTTTTTCATGTGCAAATCAAATCTTGGTTTTGATGCTATGCTTACTGGAGATGGAGAATAGCTGACCGCAATCCTTCCTAGAATTGTCCTTCACATTCTCTGAGACAATTATTAGGTTACTTCTCTAATTTCTCTTTTCTAAACTAAACAAACCCAGTTCCTTTTTCTCAGGAGTTAATTACTCTACCCTTTTAATAATATTTAATGCTTCCCTCGGGATCCTCCCCTGTTTCTCTACATCCCTGGAACAGGGGTTTCCTGTACTTAGCTATGCTACGGGAACTCCTGTCTCCCATGTTACTGGAAAAGAGGTTCTCTCAATAGGTCATTGACATCAGTGACATTCCTTTCTCAAAACATTAAAGATGAAATTAGTATACCTCCATATGCTTATTACATGTGGTAATTTGGGGCACTAAAATAGATTTAAATTAATCTATTTTCCCAAATTCTTCAAATTATCCTTTGTCCCCAGGGATGTAATATTATCCACCCTTTCTTCCTCCCCCAAGGTAACCTGTAACCAAATTGGCTTAGGAAATAACTTCCCTAAGAAAAAATAGATGTTATTTTTATAGAACCCAATGCCAGGGACAGGGGTTTTTTAATGTTATACATTTGTTTATAAGAGAGGCATTGTGGCATGGGTCGAGCACCTACCTCATAGGGTTATCATGAAATAAAAATGTAATAGTAAAATGTAAAAACATGTAAATGTATGCAAATGCAAAACATAAATGTTTTACAAACCTTAAATCACTAAATAAATGTTAACTGTTGTTCTTGCTGTTCCAGTTATTATAGTGATTAGACAGTTGAACTTGAAGTTAGAAGAGAGAAGGTTTATCAGCCATTGGGGCATGAGAGAAGGAAAAGGGGTTGAAGTGGGAATTGATTATGATAAGAATCTCCAGGGAGGATATCTCTTAGCTATTGGGCAAAACATCAGGGATTGTCACCATAGTGCTATATATCAGGATATGGAATGGGATTGGGGTGCAGTGTTCTGGGGAGCCAAGAGATGAGCAGGTGTTAGGAAAACAATGGAAACATGGAGGGGAATGTCTCTCTGTAGCTCCCATCTTCCTCCTTGGGGAGGAGGGCAGAAGATTCTTCCAGGATCAGAAATATTTAAGGGGTGTCAGGATTAGGGAGGCTAGTACCATAGCTGTTAGGTTGCCCAAATTATAAATATCCAGTGTGACCATTAACACCCTTCTCTAGGGATAGCAAACTCAGAAGGGCAATACTATAGTGGCTCTGGGATCCCCACTTGTGGACTTGAGGCAAGTACTTCATTGACACCAGCACCTGTGAACACTGCCCCCTCCCCGAATACCCCACAACAGATACCAACAATGCAATGAGTGTAACTGCACATGCACATACACACACACACGCACACATGCACGCACGCATGCACATGGATACCTCCAAGCTTCTTGGTGACTTCCTTCTCATTCACATCTCATAGGAAACTGACCGACTAGTCCTTCTGCACCAAATAAGACGATGCGTGCCAAATAGTGGCTGCTGTCCGCCTTCACCAAATCACCCGTATACCAGTAGCCTTCCTATGCGTGGACTCACCTAAATAAGCCCCTTGGCCCATTCCCAAATGTGAAAACTCCATTCATCAATGCAAATTAACAACTCACCTGTGATTTTATAGTTTTAGACAGTTATCTGCTGTACATAGAAAGGTTAAGCGATCTGTTCCTGCGTAGCTAGTTGCCCCCAGCTGGTCACACAGCTGGCGTAAGAAGAACTTAAGTATTGTTCTTCCTGCCATAAAACCTGGGCATCCAGTCACTATAGTAACACTAATAACAGTAGTATAGCAATACTAACAATCTACTACATACTATAATGTACTTAATTAGTGTTACTAATATACTTAATAATAATATAAGTAATATGCTTAGTAACAATATAGTGATGCTAATAACAATAATACAGCAATATTAATAATATACTATATAGGAATATACTATAGGAATAATATAGTAATACTAATAACAATAACGTAGTAGCTAATAATATACTATATACAATATGAATATACTTAGCAACAATATAGTAATACTAATAATATTAATATAGTAATACATTTAATAATAACATGGCAATACTAATAACTTGCTATACAAATATCGTTGTGTTTGTCCTCTATTCTTGTCATCAGACCAATGATGACATGACTTGCAGTTGACTTTGATTTGAGCAAGGGAGGGCTGTAATAATAATATACTATAGGAATAGTATAGTAATACTAATTTTGCCAATTTATTATTTTTAATTTTTTTAGATTTACTAATATTACTAAAAGCCAAACAGCAATAATGATAGAGGCCAACACATATAACTATTTAGCGCTTTCAATGCCTTCTGTATGTTATCTCATTTGAGCCTCTCAGTAAGGCACCAAGGCAGAAAGGGCATATTAGGCCAGACTGAATGGAGATGGGACCATGGTCCTCCCTAGAATTGTCCTTCACCTGAGTGTTCTCCCTCCCACCATGTGTGGTTAGAGAGGAGAGGTGCAGGCTGCATGGGATCCCCTCCTTAGATGGCCCATCTTCTCCCTCTGGTCTTGGGGAGACGCAGGCACAGTGTGAGGGAGGGTTTAGTACTTCAGGAGGCAACCTTGGGCGAGTCATTTCTCTCTGGGCTTCAGTTTCTTCATCTGTAAAATGCAGGGGGTGTTACACTAGTGTGGAAGATATGACTCCTTTAGCCCCCAAACAGATAGAAGCACTGTTTCTGGAGGTAATCAGGTACTGGAGTGCTTCTGTTCTTGGGGTAATAGATTTAGAGTTGGAAAGCACCTCAGAGGTAATCTAGCCCAACCCCCTGATTTTACAGATGAAGAAACTAAGCTCCAGAAAAATACTAGAGGTCACAGAGCCAGGACTTACACTTAGATCTTCACGGCCAAGGCCAGCCCTCTATCTGCCACACCGTGTTGCCTCCTTCCAAGTCTGCCCCCTTCTCTGGTTGTAGTTCTCTAGCAGAGGGAAACCCTGGACAGTTAGCTCAGGCCTTGCTCTCCAACTCACTTCTTGGTGGCAGGACACTGTGTACACACACACACACACACACATCTACCTAGGTACCCAAAATGTCCCTGGTATGGATATTTAAAGTTTGGGTGCTGCTCACATTCCCATTTCCATGTTCCCTTCCCAGCCTCACCTTGGCTGTGAGACACCCAGGATGTCAGAGATAACCATGGTCCACTAAAAGAGTAAATGTTCAGCTCTGGCTTCCTCAAACCTGGATGGAAGAGAAGTACTTGATGAGTCTCTTTCTAAGGAGAAGCTTGGATTGCTAGAAGTCTTATCCCTCCCATATATTGTCCTATGACACATGTAGTGTCACTTTAGTGTCCTGTAAATTTAGCCATGCCTGCCTGCCCTATGCTGGTTATGGTCCTACATACCCCTCCCCCTCAAAAAAAATATTTCTCACATCCAGCCTTTCCTTTACCATTTTGCCATTCCTACTAATATCATCCCAGTTCAGGATCTCACCACCTCTCATCCACATTAATGCAGTGACTTCCTAACAGGTCTATCAAACAGCAGTTTCTGCTTCTCACTGCAACCCCCATCCAACTCTACCTATTCCACATTGCTGTTGTCCTCATACTCTAAAGCTCACTATTGTGAGACAGAATTTAAATTCCTTATGGTGGCATTTCAAGGCTCTATATGATCAGCTCACAAGTTCTCTTTTTAATCTGAATTTACACTCTGCTTTTACTTTTGAGAGAAGGGCATGTAAACGATCTTACTGAATGCCTCCTGCACATGTCTGCCTTCACATCTTTTCTCATACTAGTCTCTCTGCCTAGAATACCTTCTTACAAATCTTTGCCTGCTGGTAAAACAGTAATAACTGTAGGAGACTCTTGGTTGTTTTTTTAAGTGACTAAAAGGATGTCTTTAGTTTTCAGATTAAGTTTAAACTTGCCTGACTCTTCCCCCCAAAACTGGAAAGTCCCTACAATTGTGCTTTAAAATGTTCTACTATTCTCAAATCTATCTCCACCCCCGAATCCCCAACTGACTGCTGGAATCTCTACCTTGATGTCCCATGGGAATCTCAAGCTCTGCATGCTCTCCAACTGAACTTCATCACCTTCCCAATACACATTCCCCTTCCTGCCAACTTCTTTCTGTTTCTTTGGATGGTACTCTGATCACCCAGCTCCTAAACCTTGGGGCCATCTTTGACTCTTCCATCTTCTTCCCCTCCTCCCCTAATACAATCTCATTAGCTGTCAAGTCCTATCAACTCTCCCTCCTCAGTAAGTCTCATCCCCTTCCTTTCCCCTCCTCTCCACTCACATCACCATCCCCCTCATCCAGGCCCTCACCACCTGTTGCCTAGAATTGTCCCAACTGGATTTCCTGTTTCCTATTGCTTCTTTTTCCACTCCCTCCTTCACATAGCTGACAAAATAATCTTAATATATAGATATTAACACGTTACTCCTTCACTCAATAACCCTTAGTGGTTGCCTATTGCATATAGGATGAAAATCTGAATTTGGCACTCCAGCCTTCCTTTCATGACTCCCTTTTTTTCACTAGATTAGACGACCATTCACTCTGTGATCTAGGGAAAACACAGGATCCTAAAATGATAGATTTGTAGTTGGAAGGGACCTGAGAGGTTATAGAGTCCAGCTCTCTAGTTTTATAAAAGAAGTTAGTCCTAGTGCCTTGCCAAAGGTCCCAAAGGTAGTGACAGGATTTGAATCCGGATTCATTAACTCTTTCCACTGCTCCTCTATGCCTGAGATGCGCTTCTATTACATCTCGTTTTTTTGGAGGGGGGAAGGCAGGGCAGCTGGGGTTAAGTGTATTACATCTCTATCTACTGAAATTCTTCCTCCCCCTTTTAAAGACAGAGGCACAACTTAGTGGGAAAAGCACTGAATTTGGAATACAAGAGCCTGGATTCAAGTCCTACCTCTAGTATCTATTGCCAATGTGCCATTAGGTGAGTCACTCAACCTCTCAGCGCTATTTCCTGATATATAAAATCAGGAGTTTGGATCAGTTGATTTCTAAGGGCCCTTCTAGTTTTAAATCCATGGTCCTTTGAAGGCCTAACTCAAGTACCACGTCTTCCAGGAAGTCTCACCTATATATGTATATACACCTATATCTTCAACTGAAATGTTTCTTTACTTCTTCAAATTCCCCTATGTCTAGATGCCTTCTTTATTCTTTTTCATGTTCTCTCTTGTATCATATTTATTTATCATAATTTAATTTAATTATCACATTGCTCCATTAGAACACAAACGCCTAGAGGAAAGCAATTATTCTATTTAAAAATCCCTGCATTCCCAGATTTTAGGACAATGCCTTACAAAGCATATTGAATTTAGATTTGCAATCTGCGTGGAATTCAGTGTGGTGCAGTGTTGTTGTTCAGGTGTTTCAGTCATGTCTGACTCTTTGTGATCCCATTTGGGGTTTTCTTAGCAGAGATACTAGAGTGGGTTTGCCATTTCCTTCTCCAGCTCTTGACAGATGAGGAAACTGAGACAAACAGGTGTAAATGACTTGCCCAAGGTCACACAGCTAGTATCTGAGGCCTGATTTGAACTCAGGTGTTCCAGTCCTCTAGTCACTGCACCACCTAGCTGCCTAGCCACCTAGTCAGAGTACCTGGGTTCAAATCCCAACTATGCTAGTTCCTACCTGAGCAAGCTTGGGTAGGTAATATCTGGGGGCCTCAATTTCTTGATCTGTAAAATAAGGAAGTTGAACTAATACTTAGGTTGCTTCCAGTTCTAAACATAAGTGTATATATGCATATATGGATGGATGTGGATGCTTTGAAACACATACATATGTGTTTAGAACTCAAAGGGGCACATATATATATATATATATATATGTGCATATATATAGATGCATACACATATATGTGTAAAATGGCTGTAATTTCTAACAAAGTTCCATTTAAATTACAAATTACCTTCCAAATGACTACTAGAGTGAGTAGGACTTTGGGTGATCAAAGAAAGGCTATGTGATGGCCTATCCAAGGATTGAGTGAATTCAGCTAGAATAAGGACTTTATCTATTTAAATATTTTATATTATCATTACCAATATTACCAACCCATGGGACGTGCTTAGGGGACACCTTCCTGATTCCGGCCAACTACATGTGCCAGCTCAGCACCTGGGAACACTGGGGGTAACCAGACTATGCACATGACTCAGCACTGAAGGATGAAGAGGTTTTGAAATGACGATGCTGTCTCTTCATTAGTTGCTTAGCTAGAGAGACTGATGAAGGATAGAGGGAAGAACGGAGGAATACACATTGATACAGCACCTACTATGTGCCAGGCATAAAGCATTGTTTACAACATCTTTATCGTTTGAACCTCACAACAATTCTAGGAGGTAGGTGCTACTATTATCTTCATTTTATGGTTAAGGTCATTGAGGCAAACATGGCTTGTGACTTGCCCAAGCTCACACAGCTAGTAAGAGTCTATGGCCAGGTTTGAACTCAGGACTTCCTGATTCTAGGGCCAAAGCTCTGTTTGCTGTACCACCAGCTACTTCAGTGGCCTTTAAAAAGGAGAAATTGCTTCTGGCTTGTTCTCTTGCTTCAACATTCCCATGGGACAAGTAGTGCTGCCTTTCACTAAACTCCCTTTGAGGGGGCAGGGGATGTTGGGAATGATCTATTGGAGAAGACAGAAGGGGATGGGATAAAGGATACATGCAGAAGTCTTAGCCTTGGTGAGCAAAAAGAGCTTCCTCACTATCAGAACCTGTGGTGTAAGAGTGAGTAGAGAACCGGCCCTGGAGTCAGGAGGACCTGAGTTCAAATCTGACCTCAGACACTTGACACACTAGCTATGTGACCTTGAGCAAGTCACTTAACCCCAATTGCCCTGCCTTCCCCACTCCAAAAAAAAACAAAGGCAAAAAAGAGGTGATCTAGAGGGACGGTGTGAGAGAGATCTAAAGAGAGGAAAGGAAGGATGAGGAGAAAGACCTCTCAGGGCATGGCTTCCATTTTTTTCAGAGTAGTATGAGATAAGCTCCTCAGGTCAGAGGGTAGGGAGAGACATAGACTTCATGAAAGAAGCATATACTTGGACCACTTGCTGCATTGAGTTTTCTAGGGAGCCAGTTAGGGAGGAGGGGTGGGATTGCCTTGCTGCAATGAGGGCTCAACTGATAGGAAATAACAGAAATTTGTAGCAGACCCAGGAATGTGTGGTCTTCTTTCTTCCTCCCACCTTATTGTCACTCTCATGTGGAGCATATATTCAACCAGGCAAGCTTGCCCCTGGGCCCCAGCTGTCCCTTCCACTTTGTATTTCCTTTCCAAAGTAGGTAACCCAATATCATTCTCGAGGTGGAAGAAGTGGACATATCCACACTCTGAAGGTGAGTGACATCATGAGTTTCAGAGGTCTAGAGGTCCTAGGCCCAATGAATAAAGCTAACTGATGGCAAAGTTTCTGCCTCAGTAAAGACAACCACCAAGAAATAAATTCAAGTCAGCGAACGTTTACTAAGCCCCTACTGTGTGCCACACACTCTTCTAAGTGCTGGAGATACAGAGTAAGGCAAAAACATCCCTTCTCTCAAGGAGCTTACAATCTGGTTGTTGTCCTTCATTCTCAAGGACCAAAATGATATCACTATGCTAGAGTCAAGTTTCAATATTGAAAAAGACAACATATAAACAATTATGTGCAAACAAGATTATGCATAGGATAAAGTGGAAATAATTATAGAGGAAAGGCTCCAGCATTAAAGGGAATTGGGAAAGGCTTCTGGGAGAAGGTGGGATTTTTAGTTGAATCTTGAAGGATGCCATGAGATAGAGACAAGAAGGGAGAGATTTCCAGACATAAGGGAAAGTCAGTGAAAATTCATGAAGTATGGAGATAGGTTGTTTTGTGCACAATAGCAAGGATTTGGCCAGTGTCACTGGATTGTGAAATATGTGGAAGAAAGTAAGATCTAAGAAGATTGGAAAGGTAGAAAGGAGCCAAGTTATCAAGGACTAAAAAGCCAAACAGATTTTATAATTTATCTTGGAGGTAATAAGGAGCCACTAGAGTTCATTGAGTAAAAGGGTAACATGGTCAGAGCCTTATTTACTTACTTTGATAGCTAGAGTGGAAAACAGTAAGAGAAGGAGCCCGCCCTGCACCCTGACTCCTCCTTCTGCCTTGTTTGTTGAAAGATGGGGATTTGTGGATGAAGTATAAAATGCTTGATCATCAGTTTTGCAAACTGCTTTATGTTTAGAAAAGATTTAAGCATAGAGCCTCCTAAATATTATAATAGTAGACATTACTGAATCATGTCCTAAGTTATTTTGTCAATGTGTGCGATGAACATTTTATGTTTTTCAATGTTTCTTTAATGTGTAGGAAATAAATACCTGCTCCATGCCTTATTCATATTATACATCAAGTACTCTACTTCCTCCTTTTGGGAAGACTTAAATATTAGCCCAAATCTAAATTTAAATAAGTTCCCATTCCCAGATTTTCTCTCTGCTGCCATCACTCCAATTTTTTTCCTTTGAAGTTCATATAATCAAATATATCATTCAATCCAGATTCTAGAAGCTATTGTCTACGAAGCTCCAAAACATATCCCTTCCTTTTTCAATGAATTCAATACCTGATGCACAGTCGTCCTCTCTACCCTAACTTCTCCCTTTATTCTGGATTTCTTTCATATTTCTTTGCATACTTAACTTCCTAGTTCCTTGAGCTACTCAATTCCCATGACTTTACTCCCCCATTCTGCTCCAGCTACACACAGAGACAGTAGTAAATTTTATGTTACCATCACTTTCTACTTCCATGTTCAAGAATTCTGATTTTCCTTTGTCCAATTATTGTATATTATCATTACATCTCTCCCCCTATGTCTGACACTTACAAAACCTACTCTTCATCCTCCCCATGGCTTCCAATCCCTTCATCCCTCAGTACTATTCATCCTAAGCCATATCCCTGCTCCAGCTACTTCCTCCTCCCTTCCTAATCTCAACCCCATCATGAACCACTTTGGATCTACATTACCTTCTACTCTTAAATTCACCTTTCCCTTATCCTATTGCCAATCACACCTTTCCTAACCACCAACTCTGGATTTGTTTGTCCAAAGATGGGGATTTTGAGGGAGACAGTGCATAGCCAAGGTGAAGTATAAAATGCTTGATCAGCAGTTTTGCAAACTGCTTTATGTTTAGAAAAGATTTAAGCATAGAGCCTCCTATGTACACGCTTCTGAAAAGAACTGGAAGAAAGCATGAAAATAAGAAAGCATGACAATAATGCCTGGGATCACTATTAATTTCTATTAGTTCATATCAACTGAGCCCTCATTGCAGCATGGCAGTTCTACTCCTCCTCCCTAACTGGCTCCCTAGAAAACTCAGTGCAGCAGCTGGTCCAGATATGTTCCTCTTTCCTATGTCTCTCCTCACCCTCTCACCTGAAGAGCTTACATCATACTTCACTGGGGAAAAAAATGGAAGCCATTCCCTGAGGGGTCTTTCTCCTCATCCTTCCCTTCCTCTCTTTAGATCCCTCTCACACCAACCCTCCAGATCTCCTCTTTCACTCCAGTCTCTGATAATGAGGAGGCTTTTTTGTCTCTCTTTTTATTGGTTCCTCTGTTGCCTACAAATACACTCATGTCTCCATCATTAAAATAAAAGACTTTCACTAGATTCTACCATCTAGACTATCTATCATCCTTTATCTCTCCTCTATTTCTTAGCTTACATCCTTGAAAAAAAGACTTTCACTTCCTCTCTTTTCATTCTTTTCTAAACCTTCTGGATTCCATTCTGAACTCTTATCATTCAACTGAAATTGCTCTGTCCAAAGGTACTAATGATCTCTTAATTCCCAAATCTAAGTGGCCTTTGCTCAATCCTCCTTCTTGACCACTCTGCAGCATTTGACACTGCTGATCATCATCTCTTCCTAGAATAGCCTCTTCTCTTTAGATTTTCATGACATTGTTCTCTCCTGATTCTCCTATATGTCTAACTATTCCTTCTAAGTCTCCTTTGACAGATTTTAATCTATGTCATGCTCATTAATGATGGGTGTCTCCAGAGGTGAGCTGCTAAATGTTTAACAACCAGATTTCTGGGGGGTTGGAGAAGGAATATATGCACAACACACTTTTAAGTTTAATCTATGGGTTTTTTTGTTTGATTGTTTTTGGAGGGGGGAAGCCAGGGCAATTGGGGTTAAGTGACTTGTCCAAAGTCACACAGCTAGTGTGTCAAGTGTTTGAGTTCAGATTTGGACTCAGGCCCTCCTGACTCCATGGCCCATGCTTACTCACTGCACCACCTACCTGCCCCAAGTTTAATCTATGTTAACATTTTCTCCATTACTTTCTGAAGTCTAGACAATCAACAAAACAATAAAGCAAGCTTTGATTTTTAATATTTGCCTGTTTCTGAGGTGTAAATGCTCACGTTGAACATTTAACAATTGGCTCTTATGAGCAGGTAGGAGTTGATGTCAGTGTGCCCCTGGCATGTCTCTCAAGAAGGCTCTTCCCTGGGCCCTCTTTTCCCCCTCCCTCTATGCTATCTCACTTGGGGATTTCATCATGGGTTCAATTAGCATCTTCATGTAAATGATTTCCAAATCTATTTGTCCAACCTCAGAATGCCTCCAAAGTTGCAGTCCTATATACCACCAGCTGCCAATTCGATATTTCCAGCTGGAGGTCCTGTAAATATTTCAAACTCAGTATATCTAAAGCAGAACTCATTATCTTTCTCCAGATTTTCCTATTACTGCTCAGGGCTCAACCATCCTTCTAGTCATGCAGACTTTCCAGCTCAGTGTCCTTCTTGACTCCTCACATTCACCCCACATTTCCAATCAGTTCCCAGATTTTGTCATTACTTTGTCTTAGCTCCTTCACACATACCCTTCTCTCTACCTGTATAACTGACACCCTAGGTAAGGCCCTCATCACCTTTCACCTGGACTATTTCAATAATCTTATCATTGGAAGGTTTATTATCCTGTCCTAAGTTTCTCCTTGTACATCCCCTATACAGTTGCCAAAATGATTTTCCTAAAGTACAGGTCCAAATCATCTCCCCTTCCCCCCACCTCTCACCCCTGTTCCAACCAATAAACTATTACCTTTAGGATAAATATAAGCTTCTCCATGAGCAGCTATGTGGCATTGTGGATAGAATGCTGGGCCTGGAGCAAGGAAGATTCATTTTCCTGAGTTCAAATCTGGCCTCAGACGCTTACTAGCTGTGTGACCCTGAGCAAGTCACTTAACCCTGTTTGCCTCAGTTTCCTCAACTGTAAAATGAGTTGGAGAAGAAAGTGGCAAACTGCTCCAGTAGCTTTGCCAAGAAAACCCCAAATGGGGTCACGAAGAGTAGGACAGGACTGTAAAACAGCTGAACAACATTTGGCATTTAAAGCTCTTCACAACCTTCCTACCTCTCCATTCTTCTTATATACTCCCTTTCAAGCACTCTGCAATCCAGACATATGAATCCACTTGCTGTTCCTCAAACATGATGCTCCATCTCCTGCCCCCAGACTGCCTCCATACCTTTCATTGGCTGCCTCCCATTTCTGAATCTCCTTCCTCCTCTACCTCTTCCACCTTCCCATCTCACCACCTCTTACAATTTCTGACTTTCTTTGCTACCCAGTTCAAGCACCATCTCCTACAATGCCTCTGAGTATATTTCCATCTATCTTATATGTACAGAAGTATATAAATGCTGTCTCCTCCATCAAAATGTAAGATCCTTGAGGGCAAAGACTGTTTTTGCTTTTTTTTTCTGCATGACCAGGCTTGGAACATAATAAACACTTAATAAATGCTTGTTGGTGATTGATTATATCCATGGTACCCATAGTAAGGGTTTAACAAGCTGAGGGTTGTAAATCAAGCCCTTCCCTCACTAGAGACTGGACTTCCCCAGGACTGGAATTGGGATACACGTTCAAAGGAAGCTGAGTCCATTAGTGGAGAAGGTAGTAAGTAGACATAGTGCCTGAGTCTGGCTTGTCCTAGCAGTAGTTTTCAATATTAGATTATGTCAGCCTCCTGCTGTTAAACTGTTGCAAAGCTTGAAGCAATAACTTCCATGACTAGAAAAGACAAAGCTACCCTCCTGAAGCATAGGGTAAGAAGGTGGCAGGAAAGCAAGGAACCAGAATATATGTTTCCAACCCCAATTCATTTCAATAGTGGCACCCCCAAGGGCTCACTCTCCCAACCCCCACCCTCAATGGCAAGTTGGGTCTCCAGAGGGCAACTGCTTCTCCTTTTTCTCCTCAAGGTTCTGTTATCAGGAAAGGCTGAGGGTTTGGAATTTCTCATACTTTCACTCATGAGCCCACATCCGATGTACTCTCCCACCACCAATATGGATTAAACAGTTGACATCAGTTAACTTTTGCAAAAGTATATTTACCGAGAAGGTATAGCAAGGACAGAAGTTATAAAATATCCCTTGAAACCAGAGACACACTCTCCCCTGTACATACTCAGTCCCTGATAAGAGTGAGCTCAAATTTAGAGCACAAAGGTATGGAGACACCCATTTTTATAACACGTGTGATTCAGTAGTCCATCTTAGCCTAGGAGTCCTTTTCTCCCTTCACAGAACCGGCCCCCCCACACACACACCAAAGGTCATTTCTAGGTATTGCAAAGCTGATGAATGAGCTACTTCTTTGCTCAGCTGAACTAGCAAGGTCAATCCACTGATGGGTAGGATCAAGTAGATTGCTCCTCGCTGGACTTAGCTGCTGTTGTTGCTAACTTTGAGGGGACTTCTTAAGCTCTTCTGACCTTTCAAAGCTCACAAGGTTGTAATCATCTCCAGAAACTTAATTCACCTACAATCAATAAAGAATAAATACAACTAGACAATAAAAGAAGTACCATGTATTTGTGGCCACGTGGTGACTGGGTAGGAGATAGGACCCACAGTCTCTCCTCTAAAGGATGGCCCACAGCAAATTTTCTCTCTCAAAAGCCATAAGGGAAGAGAGATGTGCAAAAAAATGTACCAAAGGAGAATATAAGTGAGTTTTCAAACTCAGTTCTACTCAATCAATGGTCAGTCAATAAGCATTCATTAAGCAATTATTGTAAGCCATAGACAGTGTCAAGCATTGGGGATATAAAGAAGGGCAAAAATAGGGCACTTGTCTTCAAAGAGCTTATATTCTAATGGGGGAAATAACATTGAAAAACTGTATGTAAGATATAGACAGTAGAAGTGTTAGACAGACAACACACAGGAGGCACTGGAGGTTTGGAATCTAGCCTCTAACAGGTTCACTCTTGATCTGGTAAGACAGGAAAGACCACTTCAAAGGGGTTAATAATAAGCTTTATTCTAGTCTAGTTTTCTCTAGTATTGCTGATAATGGAAGCACCACAAACTCCTACAGCATTCCCTAATCACCCTTCTTGCATGGGCCCATGAGAAGGGAGGGCAACTACCCCTATGTCTCAAAAGGGTCAATCGAAACAGGCACAACTTGTACATCCCCTAAATCCCATCAAGCCTCAATGGGGGCTAGTTGACACAAACACAGATTCCCCCCTCCCAAGCCTTGATGGGGGCCAGTCAAGGCACACAGCATCGCAGCTTGTACATTCAACCTTTAAGGTTTCCTAACTCACTGACCCGCCCGTTGTTATAGGGCAACAGTCAAAGAAGGCATATTGCCAGCAGTAGCCTTACAAGTTTACATCGCCTCATCCCTGTATCTTACTGTCCAGTCGCAGTGGATGTTTAGTTTCAGCACACATGTTTATATTATTTATCCTTACATAATGCTGCACAAGCATGGCGGAGATGTTTTGAACCATGAGCCTGGGAACTCATATCTAATACCTGGGAAACAAAGATTTTTATGGCTATGGATCCTGGGAAACTGAACCCTAAGAAATAATAACAAAAATCTACCTTACACACACTAAAATCCACCTTACTTACACTAAAATTCACCTTACTGACAAGAAGGTAATCTCAGAGGAAGGCAGTGGTGGTGGCAGAGTGGAGAGAACGTGGAAAGGCGTCTCACAGAAGGTGGGATTTGAGCTGAGTTCCTGAAGGAGTGACTTCAGTACTTGGAGTGGAGGACCCTTGGCACAGGGCTATACCAACACTGCTATTGCCACCCTAATGCTGCCTTTTTGGAGATAGAGCCAGAGCCCAGTGCCTACTGGGGAGTCGAATTTACGTAATATGAATTTACATAAAGTAAGAACTGTCTGTTATTGGAGAGAATAAAGTACAAGAAGTTCCCACTCTCTCACTTGTCCTTTTGGGAACACAACTAGAAAACTCTTCCTAACACATACCACCAACTCTTCAGTCACTCATGGTCCAAAGGAGCCTCACCAATCCTCACCATGTTGGATTAAAAGAAGATGGGCAATATCAGATATGCTCTTAATAACCCATCAGGGTGTATCCTTTTATGGTCTAAGGACTGGGCTCAAAGGCCAGCCTTTTGGTTACACAATAAGTGTTTAAAGAGCACTCCATATGTGCAAGAGACTTACTGGGTCCTGAGGAAGATCTAGGTATCCATAGAGCTCAGTCTCTGCCTTCACATAGCTTATAGTTTATTAGAAATGATAGAACATGCACACAATAAACTTAAAATAAAATAAGATGTAGCAGAAGTGCTAGGAGAGGTCCAAACAGAGAGATAACTTCTAGATGGCAAGATAAGGAGAAATCTGAGCTTTGGGGACAAGGCAATGGAATGTGGGAGGGACAAAAGAGTAGAGGAAAAGAAGGAGGTGAATGGAAGAAGGAAATAAGAAATTGGAAGATAAAAGGAAGGCATCCTGCTAAGTCTTTTGCACCCAATTAGAAGTGAGGGAGCAGATTTAAAACTGCTGAAAGCACAGGAGTCTCTTCCTCCCTGGCCTCCCCCACCCCACCTCCATCCACTTACTTCAAGTTGGGCTCTGATGTGCTCTCTCCATTACACAACAAATGCACCACAAAGTCCTTAGGACCTGGGCTTCCTAGCTTACCCGTCTATGGAGCAAATGTGAGGATAATGCCCAGAATTCATTCTGTTCCACATTCCCAGGGTCCAAAGCAATTACAGAGTGATGGATCACGGTGGCTAACAGAAAGCTGCAACTCAGAGTAAGCTAACAGCCACCCGCACATACAAGACACTTTTCATCCAGATGTGCAGCAGAATATATGAAGGTAAGAAATCAAACTCTATCCAAAATAACAATTATAATGGATCTAAGAAGAACAAACATGTTTTCTTTTCTAAATGATCCTTTATTTTCAGGCTCCAGCTCCTGACTATGTATTTTTAAAAAATTTGTTTCTAAATTCTATTTCAGTCTGACAGGGTGATAATAACTGGCCGTTTGACCTTGGGTGAGTCATTTTCTGGACTTCAGTTTCCTTACCTATAAATGGATGAAGGAAGAGGTCTACAATAATATCTGACACTTTTAAAATACTTTAAGGTTTGCAAAAATCTTTTCTATGCATTACCTCATTTGAATTTCACAACAAGCAGATACAAGTATTATTATCCCCCTTTTGCAGATGAGGAAAGAAAAATTCTGAGACCTTAAATGATTTCCCCGTGATGATCTCATTAGTAGGTTTCAGAAGTGGGAGCTGAATCCAAGATTTCATGACACCATGTCCAACACCCTGTCTAATTGGTAAATGCTGACTCTTTTGGCACACCTGAACTAGATAACATGAAAGCCTAACATTTGATGAAGCTTGGAACTTTCCCCCATATATACTGCAGGTTGAATAACTGACCCTCTAATTAACATTTAATTCAATTAAATTGCACAAACACATATGTTCTTTACATATAACTCTAGATTTAATCATCTAGAATTAAACAGGCTAAATCTCCCTCTCAGGGTTCTAGGGATATCCCTGAGGGATCAAGATATCTCTCTAGCTATTGGCTCAAGCCCCCATTCCAGTCTGTTCCCTCTGGCCCCAGTTAACCACCAGTAGGTATGCCCCAGTTCTGCTTAACCAACTAACATCATTTAACTTTTACAAAGGAACATTTACTGTAAAAATTATATTTTTAATAAATAAGAATAAAAATTATAAACAGTTCTCCTAACACCTCAAAGCATGTTCTTCCATATACCACCTCAGTCTCTAAGGAACATGGGCTCACACTTAACATAGTCTCTACATAACATCCATCCCACCAAGTTCACTTCCAAATGAGGCATTGGCATTGGATGGATGAATCTCTGCTGTTGCTGGGCTGGGTTCAGCAGGTTCCTGGTACATTGGTCCTCACCAACTGGCTTCTGGAAAATTCCAGCATAGACTCTAGCTCTTAGACTTCTAGTACTAGCTCACTCTTCTGATCTGTGAAGATCAGAAGCCATATCCAATCATCTTTACTACAAAACAAGAAAGCGCAAATGCAGAGGCCAGAGAGCAGGTAAAGAACCAAGGTCTGTGTTCACAGGCCACGTCAGGAGGACCCAAGCCCTTTTCTCATTCAAAGGGTTACAGCATGTCTCCTTCTTCAAACACAGAAAGGAGGAAATTACTTTGGCCTTTTGATCACTCTCCAGTTCTGACTCCCCACCAATCAAAAAGATTCCTCTTTACACGTGGATGCGTGCTTTAAAATTCACATTGGGATTGTATCAGCTGACTATGCTGTGCAGGATCATAAGGACCAGGCTCATTGGCCAAACCTGCCACCTCCCTCTCCCATTATACAGAATAGTCAGCCATGGGCAACCTCTGCGCATGGTTATAACTCATAATGCACTAGTCCTTTTGGCTTTCAAATATCTTTTCTCCCATTGCCCTTCTGAGGAAGGTCTTAGCACAGACATTATTCCTATGGTGTAGCTAAGAAAACTGAGACTCAAGGACCTTTGGGGATTTGTTCAAGGTCCTATAACTAGCAAGTGGCAGAATGCATTGATTGAATGATTCTGCCTCCAAGTCTCGGGTTCTTTCCCTGTAGCATTCTGCCCCCAAATTAATGCCATTAATTGTGACCTCAGCTCCCTTGGTAAAACAGGGCCAATTTTCACTGTCTCCTTCTTTTTCAACCACTTCTTCCTATAAAATTCTAAGCAAAACATATTTTTCAGAGCTGCCTCTTTCATAAAATGTTTGAATTTCTGAAGTTTTCCCTCTTGTGTCAGGATTCAGCTAGTCATCGAAAAACAAATATTCACTGAGTACTTACTTTGTACTAAGTGCTGTGGAGGACAGCAAAAACATATTTTCCCCAAATTACCAACATAAAGGAAATAGCGTCTCTAGAAATTAGATTCATTTATTCAATGGACAATGTAACAAAATTGCAAACTAGTAGTAGGAGAGGGCTACAAAAAAAATATAAATACAACAAATATAATGTGAAAATTAATAATATTAACTTGTACATGTCTTAACTTTTATTTTTCATGTTTTTTTCATATCTCTTCTCTCATTGAAGCTCCTATGAGAGGCATAATCAGTGTCCAGTGCTTAGCATAATGCTTGGCACATAGCAGATGCTTAATAAATGCTAAATAAACTGAATGACTGACCCTGATCTCTCTTCTTGGCTCAAGGAAAAGGGAAGTCTTTTCATATTGATTATCCTTACTTGATCCTCTCAATAATCCCATGAGCTAGGTAGGATGAGTATTATTATCTCTATCTTATACACAAAGAAATTGAAACAGATATATAAGAAATGACAAGACCCAGTCACTCAGTAGATAGGTTGTGGCATAGACCTAACTAGACCTAACTAGGTCCTCTGATTCCTGAACTCTACTGCTCTGATTCTGGAGAAAGGAAGGATCCTGAACTCCCTGGTCTCTTCTCTAATAGCAGCATATAGCGAGGTGAGAATGCTAGATATACAGTCAGTCAGAAAAAAAAAAAGAAAACAGAATTGGGGTCAAATCCCTGTTCTGGTAGTCCTAGTTCTCTGTGGCTTTGGGCAAATCCCTCAACCTTTCTGGAACTATTTCTAACCCATAAAATGGAGTGAGGACATCACTAGCCATCTTAACTCGTGTCTTGCCACTGGATTCCAATGACTTTGGAGGAGAGAATGAGGCTGGTAACTTTGCACAGCCCTGCCTCACTTAAATCCAATTCACTTGAAAGTCAAGACATCACCATCCTGATATCATTTGGTCCTCTTTGAGAACAAAGGAACACAATAACAACAACAACAACAACACGGGGCCAGTGGTCATCGTTGCACTAATATACACATGGGGGGCCTTGAGAAAAATGCTACCTACACCTAAAATTGAGATAGATGTGAATTGTTGATTATTTAGTAGCCATAGGAATTGGTAGGTAGATAGATAGATAGATAGATATCTATATATAGACATATATACCAATAATTGATAACTGTATTTCCATTTAATTGATTTCCTTTGTAATTTTATATATTTTATTTTATGCATTTATCAACATTGTGGGAAGGTGGGACTTAGTCTTCACCAACCTGCCAAAGGGCTCATGATGCCAAAAAAAAAAAAAGGTAGAGAATCCCTGCTCTAGACTGAATCTTAACCACCAGGCACAAATCTACATAAAAGCCAGAGAATGACTCAGTTACTGGACCTGGAGGCAGTGCATCACCCCAATCCCTGGATTGACTGACATCTCGTTGTTCCAAGGACTGCTTCTTCCATAGCAGGTATGGCTCATAAGGTTCTCACTGGCCTGCTCACAGTCATATTGCTGTCATTTTGGTTGCACGTACTTCCTCCTTGTCTCTTGCTACTGTTAAATCTGGGGTTATTAGTTGTTCCAGGTTACGGTCTAAAGCCTTTGGAGACAGGTTTGTCAGTCCACTGTGCACTTCAGCTCTGAAGTGTTTTTTCAGATAAAGGCTGCTGTTGCTACTTGCTTGTTGAAGACAGCAGCAAAAACACTTTCTTTTTCATATCAGTTTATCTGGGAAATGGAGAACTTTTTCCTGAGGCTGTGTGTGTATGTCCCCAGCACCAAACCAACTGGTCATTTTAGCCATTTTAAGTTGGAGAAGCGAGCTGTTTAGTCCCCATGGTCCAGACTAAACAGCCCAGCGACAACCTGGACTTGTCCCTTTCAATGAATTGTTTTGACACAGCCTGATGATTTTAGTGCATCTTTGCCTGTCTGAAGCCCAGATCTATAGGAGCATGCTAATCTGCATTAAGCAGCCTGAAATACCTGGGCCTAAGGGGGAAAAAAACGAAAAAATATTTTGAATGGCTTTGAATTTAAGGTGGTCTTCATTTAATCTGAATCATTTCACACTCACTAAAGTCATACCTCATATCTGAGCAGGAAGAATTGTTCAGGCTCACTAAACGTTGACTGGCACACATTCTGTTTCCACCCCCACAACCCCCCAGGCCACCCTACCCAGCAGAGGTTTTTAAGCAGCTACATAAATGGAAAGAAGGGTTCTTTCTGCATAGTATCACTGTTCAGTTAGTTGCCCTGGGCTAGTAGGTAATTGGCTATCTTCAAGGCTGCCTTAGAAAAACTTCCTGGCTTTTAGTACAGGACAGCTGGGCATTGCTGTGGGGAACAGATAGCAGCAAAAGGCACAGGCCCCTATGTTGTGCTAGTTATTAAAAATGATGAGATGCGGGTCCCACAGGATTTGTGAGCTCTGGGTGGGGCACATCCTGCATTCTCATCAAGATTTGGAGTCACACCCTCCATACCCCCAGCGTAATTTGGGGGCCCTGTATGGAACACACATTCTATACCCCCTGCATAATTTGGGGGTCCCATGTGGAACATATCCTCTATATCCCTGCATAATTTGGGGGCCCTCTGTAGAGCATACCTTCTACACCTTCTGCATAATTTGAGGTCCTTGTGGGAGGCACATCATCCATTCCTCCCCCCCAACATGCCTTGGGAGCCCCGCTCTGTTCTCTTGGCTCAGGCAATAGTCACATCCTGGTTATTTTCTAACAATGCTTATAGTTCATGGGTAAAGTAGAAATGTACTCATTTTGCAAATGTCATTTAAAGAGAGTCGTTTTCACATATGCTTTATCTCCTGACTAATTCCCAATGACAGGTAATCATTACCTAGCTAGAAAAACTATTCTAGGAGGTAAAGGGCTCCTTTCCAATACTACCCACCCCATTTCTCTTCACTTCCCTGTATACACCCAGCTCCCCAGCTCCATGCCCCCCCACTCCCCAGCATATTTTTTCTTTAAAGAGCTCCAGTAAATTAGTCCAGATACAGGACATTACAAATTCCTATGAATATTCACTCCAGTTATGTGAAGTAAGTTGGTAATTCAACATTTCCCAATTGCAGTTCATCACAGTTATGCATTAAGCCAAACCTTGGGTCTCCTGGCTCTGTACACAGCCTATTAAGAGAGATGGGACTGATGCTGTTAATCAGACTGTCCCTAGTCAGTAAAAGGTGTTGGATGTTGTTTTTAATTCTTCCTTCCTTCCTTTTTATTATTCTTTGGGCAGGCACACTCATTCATCTGAAAAGTCACAGAGCTGTGGGAGTTATTTGCCATGTAATTAACTATATTGGAATCCTGTTATTGTAAAGTCAGGTTTCCAAATAAAACTTGCAATGTAAAAAGAGTAGTCATTAAAAAGTTCATTAAAGTTTTATATCAGAGGAAGTATGTGAAAGCAAATATATCAATACCTCCAAAGATTGTGCTATAAACTTTCGATGCTTTTAATATTCCATATTTATATGAGGGAGCATAGAGGGAGGGGGAGTTAAGAAATTCATCATATACAGGAAAGCAAGAAATTTCAGGAAGAGATGCCCTAAAATATTCTTTAACTTGAGGGATATTGACTTCCAGCAGGCATAACAAGGTTTCCTTGGTAACAAGCAGTGAACATAACACTTTAATAGAAAACGCTTTATTCAGGACAAAGCATTTTCTTGAATATGTGTTATTCTGATTTCTATGAAATAAATCTCCTTTCCCTCCATATCAGAATATTCATATTCCATGAATATAGAAGGAAGAGAAAATGCCAGGGCAACAGATCAAGCAAGGGATATTTTGAGGAGACATACCCCCCAAAAGAGCAGTGTGTTGGGACCATTGTCATCGTGATTGACTGACATAAGAGAGAGGCTTGTGCCTCCTCTTCCAATGTCTTCCACAGAAGAGCCCAGCACATTACTGGGCACACTGAAGATCTCAGAGGAGACTTGGGGATGGATTGTCCCAGGCTCCTGCTCACCCCATTCCCAGGCCACGAGAATTCAACGGAGAGAACCCTCACCTGGCAGTGATCAGAAAGGGCCTGATTGATCAGAGGCAGATAGGTGGTGCAATGGGTAGAGCCCTGGGGCTGGACTCAGGAAGTCCTAAGCTCAAATCCCCCCTCAGAGTGTCCCCCCATACTAGTTGCATGATCACGGCTCAGGGGGAAGGAGAATTGGTAACAGATGGGGTTGTCCCCCATCTCTGCAGAGCCAGAGCTGCAGCAGCTGCTCTTCTGGGTTCTGATATATACTAACAATGTTTAGGGGCTCTTTTTTTCTAGTGCTATCTGTTTGAGGCCACACCAGTTGTACCTTCCACAGTGCAGGTGACTAGCGCCTCAATTCCATTTAACCATTGAACATAAATTAGCTTGTATGAAGGGAAATTTACTTTGAAGCTACAGCAAGAATGAATGTACAGAAGGGGCTGTACTGTACTAGAAAAGGCACAAATTAATGAATCCTTTACTCCAGATTGTATTACTCAATCAAACAAATATTTATTAAGTACCTGAGCAGTAAGAACTCAATTCCAAAACATGATGCAGTCCTTGTCCTCGAGAGAGAAGAGGCACTTGTAAGGAGTACTGATTCTGGAATAAGAAGAGATGAATTCAAATCCCATGTTGTTGTTGTTCAGTCATGTCTGACTCTTTGTGACCCTATGGACCACACTGTCCATGGGATTTTCTTGGCAAAGGTACTGGAGTAGTTTGACATTTCTTTCTCCAGTGTATTAAGACAAATACGGGTTATGTGACTTGCCCAGGGTCACACAACTTGTAAGAGCCTTAGGCTGGATTTGAATTCAGATATTCCTGACTCCAGGCCCAACACTTTATCCCTGAGCCCCCTAGCTGCCTACAAAAGATTCTCTCTCTGATACTAGCTACATTGGGTTTTGGTTCTTTTTGGGGGGCGGGGCAGGGCAATTGGGGTTAAGTGACTTGCCTAAGGTCACACAGCTAGTAAGTGTGCCAAGTATCTGAGGCTGGATATGAACTCAGGTCTTCCTGACTCCAGGGCCACCTAGCTGCCCCAAGGGTTTTGGTTCTTTATGTCTAAAACGGGGATAAAAATATTTGTGGGAGCTGTCTCTTAGGGTTGTTGGAAACAAAGTACTTTGTAAACCTTAAAGTGTTACAGAAATGTAAAATATTGTTTTTAAAAAACTTAATAGGGGAGATATGATGCATAGAAAAGTACTGTACTATAAGATGAAGTGTGGTCAGTGAAAAAGAAAGGTCCAGTAAAAGTGCTAGGAGAAGTGTGATAAGGAAGAGCTCATTTTCAAGTAAGACTTCATGGGGAAAACAAAGACTCACCCAAGCTTTGAAGGGTGGGAAGGATTTTAACAGACATATCTGAACTTCGTCAAATAACAGAAAAGAAAGAGTGGTGATTAGTAGATAGACATCAACATGGAGGGAAGTCTTCAGTGGAATGTTACAAGCTCTGTCTTTGGCCCTTGACAGTGAGTTGGAAGAAGGCAGAGATGGAATGTTCTTCCAATTTTCAGGTGACCCAAAACTGAGAGAGATGTCAGGATCCAAAATAATCTCAAAAGATTAAAATGGGCCTTATCTAATAAGGCAAAATTCAGTAGGGACAAATATAAATTTATTTTGGTTCAAAAAATCAGATCACAAATGCAGGACTTAAGAGACATGGCTAGTCAACAGTTCGGGTAGAAAAGATCCGGGAATTTTAATAGACTACAAAGCAAAAATGAGTCAACAATGTAACACGGTAATAAAAGCTCATTAAATGTTAGGGTACATTAAGAGTGACATAGTGTACAGGACAAGGGAAATAACAATCCTATTGTGTTCTGCCATGGTCAGATCACAACCACAGAATGGGGTTTAATTCTGGATGTCATATATTAAGAATGGAACTGATTCAAAAGAGAGCAAAGACCAGGATTGGAAGCGATGCCAAATGTACTCTCACATGGCCCAGCACTATCCCAAAACCCATTCAGGATGGCTGGGTAGTAGGAAAATCTACCACCACTAAGAGATGCCCCTCCTTCTTGGCCTCCCCATACTAGGGCCATGTAGGACCCATGCAGACTGCTTGACTGCTCACATGGCTTGGATGAGATGGGAGTCACCAACTCTACTTCTTCTATCAAGGTGGAAGATGACCAGGCCTTATCATGTGCCCGCAGAGCTCCCTCCTCCTACTGTCAAATGGCCTATGGATTAAACCTAAGAATCCCTTGGCTTTATTTTTCCTCTGCATTGCTTCAGCACCTGATGGACTTCCAGGCTTTTCAATCTTCCATGGAGCTGAATTTTCCTTTAAGTCCTGCTTCTTTCAATTAGAGGGTAAAATCCTTGAGAGCAGAGACCATCTACTTTTTTCTATTTGTATTCCCAGTGTTTAGGACAGTTCTTGGTCCATAATAAGGATTTAATAAATGGTTTTTCATTCATTTATATGTGCTTCCTTTAAAGGAAATGAGGATATTTAGAGAAAAGAAGATGAAAGGCAGATATGAGAGTCATCATAAAGGAATTACTTTATGTGAGGGGCTGTGATGAGCACAAGGCTTTAGATTTGTCCTGCTTGACCACAGATGGAAGAGCTCAGAGCAATGGGTAGAAATTAACAAGTGGCGGATTGACTGGCTCGATGCAACAAAAATATTCTTTAAAAGTAGGACTTTTCAGAAGTAGAATGTAATGCCTTGGGTCAGTTGTCCTCAAAGTGTGGTTTGGAGACCCCCTAAGAGCCCTAGAGCTATTTTCAGGGAATCTGCAAGGTCAAAACTATTTTCATAGTAATGCTAAGACATCTTAATTTCTAAAATGATAAATATCAATAGATATTTCCAAGTGTAGGATATAGCAGAAAAAAAGAAGATGGGGTAAATCTACAAATGCAATGACATAGAAATGGGATGCGGTAGGAAATTCCAATTTGACACTCCAGAAACTCTACCCTCATGAGGTATACAGAAAGAATTAAGAAAAAATAAATAAAAACATTGTCCACGAATTGGAGAATAGGATTCAGAATCTGTTAGAAGGGGAAAAGAAATAAGGAAGATGACAAAACAAAGGAAAATCACTGAGAAAAGAAGCAGAAAGAGAATGTTAACATTGAGAGGCTGGAGAGGAATGGGTAGAAGGGAAAGTGCTGAAAGAAAAAGAGAAATGAATAGTTTAATAAAGTCAAGAAACTTGAGATGGAGCAGGTAAGTGGGAGCAAGGGCAGGGAGTATGGAGAAGAACCTGTGGGAATAGACTAGCATCAAAGTAGTATAAGACAAACTAATCAAGGGGATTAAAGTACTGACTTAAATGAAGATGGGAATAAAAATCAATATAAAAGAAATAAGTGAAGGAAAACGCAAACCTAATCACCATCACTTTTCATGTAAATGGATTAAAGAAGACAATAAAATGAAAGAGAACTGTAGAATGGATAAGAAAAGAAAATGTACTATATATAAGAAACTAATCTAAAAATAAAGGCACATACACATTTTTAGAGGAACTTTGTTAGTGAATTTTTGTAGTGAATTTGTTAGCAAGTATTTGCCACTTTGCTGGTTGAGAAGCACTGATTTATGAGGTGGGGGTGGGGGAGGGGAAGACATGCTAGGGATCAAGTTGGTATCTCATTTAACCTAGTATTTATATAGCATTTTGAGGTTTGCAAAGTGCTTTACATATTTTGGCTCATTCACAGATATCGATCCTTGGAATTAGAAACTGATCTATTTAACATTTTACTTTTAACTAAGTGTCTTTTTCCCCACCTCAGCACTTCCAAGACGCTCCCCCATGCCCTCTTCCATCATGAGAACTAGGAACAGTAAACACATTTGACCATATTTAATTGGGGTTAGGTACTCCATGGTAGAATTGGCAGTAAAAGATTATGGTGGGTTCTACATAATCATGAAGCAGGTCCTAGAATTACCTGGAATTAACTGTTCTTTATAAAACAAACCGAACCCTGAAATGGCCCTGGAATGGGGAGTGTGGAGTATTCTTGTGGAACTATGCCTGGGGGAGGCTATGAACAGCCCTTTCTTCAATAGTGACT
This sequence comes from Trichosurus vulpecula, assembly GCF_011100635.1. NCBI lineage: Eukaryota > Metazoa > Chordata > Mammalia > Diprotodontia > Phalangeridae > Trichosurus > Trichosurus vulpecula. The sequence goes on from NC_050573.1 coordinate 359,729,035, forward strand.
TTTAAAAGAAAACCCTGAAATTGCATTAAGAGTCATAATTATAAATAAATGAAAAAAGCATGTGGTTGTCCCTCTGAGAACGGCTGACTGCACTCTATTGTAATAATAATAAAAAAGCATAAACTGCAGATCATTTGAAGTGCCATCCAAAAAGGTCAACGAGCCTTAAATGTGGCATCCTTCAGTTCTGAGTTCCAAGCCTGTGGCGGGACTCCTTAGACTTGCCCTGAGTTCAGGAAATTTGATCCTGACTGTGTGTGAGTGGCACAGCTGAGTCCTAGGCTGCTCAGAGTCTTCCAATGCTCAAACGCCTCCACTTTGTACAAACATCTCTGCTTTAACTACAAAGTACACAGCCAAAAAGTTGAACTAACTCGTTTGGAAAAGTAGACGTGATATTATATTTCAGGACCCTGCTTAGATGTTAGGCCTGTGTTATTCTTCAGTTTGCAACACATAAATCACTTTCCCCCCGCCCTTACAGCAGTACCCATTTCCCTCTGGTTTCCATTAGAAGGAAGGAACAACTGTGTTGTGTTATATAAACTAAGACAGGTAGGTGGGGTAGAGAGAGACGATTACCTGGGAGTTACCACTAGAAACTGACATCTTCCTCATTTAAGGATTCACCCTGTACTAACTCAAACATCCCAGGCCCCTAACATCTGTCTGTTCTTTTCATTGAGAGTTTCTATAATCCTGTTATATTCCTTACTTCAAGAAGCAGTGATTTAATAGGTATAGGACTACCTCTGCTAATGTAGATTATAGTCCCTCCATGCCTTAGCAAAGGATTTTTAAGAGTTGTTGGGGCTGGAAAAAAATCATCATGAGGAAGCTGGTATTGGGGTGATATTCCCTTTTGTGCATCCATTGAGTCATCCACTCTCCTGTCTCAGGAGCCAGTAAGGGGACTCTTTGTCTTCTCAGGGTGCAAGTCACACCTGGCCAGAAACAGAACCATAAAACTCCTAGGTAGCCCATTAGAGCCAGGACTGGATACTCTAGCGTATTCCACGAGATAGCCCCTAGAAGCCAATTCAGCCTTGCTTTATGCATGTTTTCGATGTCATAAAATCCCACTCCTGCTGACACAGAGGCATTTATTTCCACAACCCTCAAGTCATAAGTGCTCACAATGAAGTTTCAACGTTTCCATTTGTGCATTAACATGCAGGAGAGGCAATTTTCAAAACTGCCTAGATGCTGCTTCTACTCTCAGGAGCAAAGGAAAATTCCTGTGAGCAGCAAGGCTGATTGGCATGGAGTCCATGTGGCAGCCCAGCTGGGGCTGAAGAAAGTGGTGCAGTACCGTGGGAAGAGCAATCAATTCTGCTAAATGCTCTCAGTTTTCTCATCTGTAAAATGAGGGGGTCCTACATGGCCTCTTAAGGTCTGCCCGTCTATAGATCTGTGATCATGGGAAGAGAAGGAGTAAGCTGGGTAAAAAGCTTTGCAAAATTGCTTCGCTATCTGCACGTCTCCCACAGCCCCCTGGTATCTCTGCTATCTGACTGTTCAAAGCACTAGCTGTCCCAGTAAAGAATCTAGCCCTGAGCTTAAATAAAACCTTGATGACCTCGGGTATTTCCTCTTGGAAGAAGACTTGAGGAATCTTGCCTTTGACACCTAGGGTTTCTCCTGACTGATTTCTAAGCTTCACCAGTCACAGGATCATAGAGCTAAAGGTAGAAGGAACCTCAAAGATAATCTAGTCAAATGCCCATTCCCTCATTTTGTAATTAAGAAAATTAAGGACCAAGACAGTTCAGTGATTTGTCCTAGAACACACAGGTATAGATAGTGAGTGTCGAGACATGACCATTTGACTCCAGAGACAATGCTTTTGCTACTGAACCATACCTGTGGCTCAGGGCTCTGAACCCCAGGCTCTGGTGCCTCAGCCAACTTAGCAACTAATTTTAAAAATTTGCCACTGGGGCAGCTAGGTGGCGCCATAGTGCATAGCGTGCTGGGCTTGGAGTCAAGAAGACATCTTCTGAGTTCAAATCTGGCCTCAGACACTTTCTAGTTGTCAGACCCTGGGCAAACCACTTAACCTTGTTTGCCTCAGTTTCCCCATCTGTAAAATGAGCTGGAGAAGGAAATGGCAAACCACTCCAGTATCTTTGCCAAGGAAACCCCAAATGGAATCATGGAGAATTGAACATGACTTGAACAACAGCAAAATCTTTTAATTAGCTTTCCTTGGCTTTCTGCTACTGACACTATCATCAGGCTCCACTTTCCTCTCCCTTACCCTGAGTCATGTTGAGTTTAAACAAATACATTGACTTACAAAGGAAAGAGATCAATTCAAATATAGAACTTAGGATAACACAATTAGAATTAAATGATAAACAGTTTCTACCCTGGTTGTGACTTAACTTCTAGGTGGCTTGATGTCTCTGGCAGTTCCCAGGTCTTCTGCAGCTCCCACAAACACTAGATTTGGAGTCAGAAGATTTGGGTTTAAGGCAATTTATCTCTGGGAATCTAATGCTTTTATCTATAAAGTGAGAATAATTATAACATACTAGCTACTTCATAAGGATGCTCCCTGCCCTACGGGTTTGTTGAAGCAGGACAGTATAATGGAAAGAAATCACAGATTTCCAGCTTGAGCTTAGAGGTCATGGAGCCCCATTCTCTTAACACATGGGGAAACTGAGGTCCAGAATGGGCAAACCAGTTGCCCAATATTGAAGAGCGAGCAAGCATCAGAGCTGGGACTTTAAGCCAGGTGCTCCGACTTCGGATCTGGTGCTTTTCCTTCTGTACTACACAGCCTCTGACAGCATGGTACTTGGAGTTAGATGATCTGGTCTGAATCCCAGTTTTGTCATTTTCTCACTATCCATTTGGACTTTAACCTCTCTTTTCTCATGTTAGTCTCAGTTTGTTGTTGCACAGTCGTTTTCTAGTCATGTCTGACTCTTCAAGACTCCATCTGGGGCTTTCTTGCCAAAGATACTGGAGCAGTTTGCCATTTTTTTCTCCAGCCCATTTTACAGATGTGGAGACTGAGGCAAATGGGGGGAGTGACTTGACCAGGATCACAGAGCTAGTAAGTGTCTGAGGCCAGATTTGAACTCAAGTCTTCCCAACTCCAGGCCCAGCATTCTATCTACTGGGCCACCTAGCACTTGTTAATTCAATTTAATCATTAATTAATCAAATTCAGATAGTGTAGGGAAGGCCCTCCACCCTCCCTCCTGAAGGGTTCCTGGGACCCTGCCAGAGAAGTGGGAGGCTTAGCCACCTGGGGCCCACTGAGTCATGGGGATCTGAAAGTTTTTAGAGAACTTCAGAGTAGTTTCTTACCTTGCCCAGCTTCCTGAACCCCACTCCCTGCTGATTCCCAAAATGCTCTCAGTCCCTATGGAACTTTGCTAGCCTCATTCTGCCCCCTCTCCAGAAATAGTCCCCACTTCTTTTCCTTGGCTCTCTTAGGGGCTGGGCTGTGAGAGTACCATATGACCTTTACCTCTGGGCTCAGACCAAGACCCAAACCTAAGAATGCCCTGCCAGCCAAAATCCCACTGAGCAAAGTTTGTCTTTAAGGCATTGAGGTGGGGTTGAAGGCATTGTCAGCATAGCTGACCTCTCCCCAAACCACTAATTAACCTCCATCCATGTACACTTGGATTCTAGAGTTTGGTGCTTATGGAACATGGGCATCAGTTCACAGTTTTTAAAAAATTAAAGGAAACATTGCTCCTGAGTGGATTCAGTGTGCTCTCTCCTTTTCCTCTGTTTTCGCAGGCTCCTCCTTGCTCCCTATTCCCTTCTCTGTTAAGCCTTGAGAGGTCTGTGAGTTGGGGGATATCAACAGGGTTGTTGGGAGGTGGGAGAGATGAAGGACCATCCCTATTTGTTTCTGTCCCACCTCCAGCACAGATGAAGATTATCATCCCGTCGGGTTAGCATAAGCTGTGTAGGAATGTTGGGAGTTTCTAGCCAAACCACATCTCCCAGCAGCTGTGACGATAGTTATAGCTGAGAGCCAAACCAAGGTAATCAGCCCTCCCCCCATGCACTCCTCCACCCCCTACCCCTTGTCTTTAGGCAATCAGACTTCTAGGTGGGGTTCCTAGGAGTCTCTTCTTTCTATTTTTTACTTGACTTTTGGCAATATTTGTTTTCGTTTCTTTTGTTCATCTTTTATAGTCTTTCTACTCCTTTGAAGGTACACTGTTCAAGAAGAGATTTCCTGGCATTGTTGTTCAGCTGTTTCAGTCCTAACTCTCCATGTCTCCATTTGGATTTTTCCTGGCAAAGATACTGGAGTAGTTTGCCACTTCCTTCGGTAGCTCACTTTTTGCAGATGAGGAAACTGAGGCAAACAGCTTAAATACTTGCCCAGGGTCACACAGCTTTGATTTGAACTCATGAAGATAAGTCTTTCTGACTCCAGGCCTGGCACTCTATCCATTGAGCCACCTAGATGTCCTTTTCCTGGCAAACAGAAAAGACAACTTGAAGGGAGGAGCAGGAGGCTTCTTCTCTTCCAAACTATCTGATGAGTCCTCAGTGTCCCCTAAAAGTCTTTCTGGACACAGTTAAACCTGCTCAGATACACTGAGTGCTATACAATTAATCAATCAATCGATAAGCACTTATTAACCACCTACTATGTGCCAGGATCTCTGAGGCACTAAAAGCTAAAATGAAACACCCCCTGACCCCACTGAGCTTATATTCTAACAGGGAGACAACTTTGTTGTATAGGGATATGCAAAATATTTAGGCAATTAATAGAAGGTAGTAGGAAGGGTAGCTAGGTGGCACAGAGGATAGAGTGCTGGGTCTGGAGTCAGGAAAACTCCTTTTTCTGAATTCAAATCTGGCCTCAGATACTAACTAGCTTCATGACCCTGAACAAGTCACGTTGCCTCAGTTTTCTCAACAATAAAAAGGGCATGATAACAGCACCTATTTCATAGGGTTGTTGTGAGGATCAAATGACATAATATTTGTAAAGCACTTAGCACGGTGCCTGGTATGAGCCTGGTAGACACTACATAAAAGTGCTTATTCCCTCCCTCCCTCCTCTTCTCCCTGCTCCAAATGATGCAGACATGCTTTCTCATCTTGCCCATGCTCTCCCCAAAAGTTCTTTACTGGGGTCCTCCCCTTACATCTCTTGCCACTGCTCTAGGTATAGTAGGGCATGTGCCCTAGGCATCCTTTCTTCTTGATTCTCATTGCATTTCTAGATCATGTGATTTTCTTGTTGTACAGAGAACTGGATCCAAAACTAAGCAGGTAGAGAGAAGGCTGGATTACATTTGGGAAGCTGAGCAGTGCTTACAATGGTCTCAAACTTCACCTGGAAACCAACGCTCATCTTTTAGACATCAGTATTCTTCCGGTGCAGGTAGGTGGTACAGTAAATAGAGTGCCAGGCCTGAAGTCAGAAAGTCTCATCTTCCTGAGTTCAAATAAGGCCTTAGACACTTACTAGCTGTATGACCCTGAGCAAGTCACTTAACTCTGTTTGCCTCAGTTTCTTAATCTGCAAAAATGAGCTGGAAAAGAAAATGGCAAACTACTCCAGTGTCTTCACCAAGGAAACCCCAAATGGGGGTCATGAAGAGTCAGACACAACTGAAATGACTGAATAACAAATTCTTCCAATGATGCTGTCAGACTTCAAAGTCCTAGCACACCACAGCCTTTGAAAAATTAAAGGTGAGCATCACCCAAAAGTCAAAATAGAGGTATATGGTAGGAGTGGACACGCTGTAGCATATTATCAGTGAAGAAGTGGCCAAAAATGCATTATCAGAGATAAACATAGCCATATGAATTCAACCCTGAATGATTTTGACATTTTTTTCCTACTCTCCCCCATCTCCCTCTATGAAATTGGATCATCAAATCTGGTCTCTTACTCTGAGAGCACAAAAGCTTATTAGAATGATCTAATATCATTCTGAAATGTTCCAGTTGTCTCCCAACCAGGAAAAGAAGGAAGGAAATAAAGAAGGAAGGGAAGGATTTATTTAAACATTTATTAACCATTTACTTTTATTAAAAGCATTTATTAGACATCTACTATGTTCCAGGCACTGTGCTAAGCACTTTATGAATATTATCTTATTTAATCCTCAATCCTTAATCCCACAATCCTGGGAAGTAGGTGCTATTTTTCTCCCCATTTTACAGCAGAGGACCTTTTCATGTACTCACTTGGAATGAGGTAACACCCATTCAGTGAAAGGTCCTCTTTATGAAGTGGGTCAATGGGTCTCCCATTGCATCCTGAACCAGTCATCCTGATGCATATCTGGTCACTGGACCCAGATGGCTCTGGAGGAGAAAGTGAGGTTGGTGACCTTGCACAGCCCTCCCTCACTCAAATCAAAGTCAACTGCAAGTCATATCATCATTTCCCTGATGTCATGGTCCTCTTTGAGAACAAAGGACAAACACAACACAATAGCTGAGGAAACTGAGGCAGATAGAAGTTAAGTGACATGCCCAGGGTCTCATAGCTAGTAAATATCTGAGACTGGATTTGAAATCAGTTCTTCCTGAGCTCTGGGCCTAGCATTCTATCCACTGCACCACCTAGATGCCTCCCAGAAAGAAACCCAAAAACCTGAGCAAACCATTATCACTGCCAGGCATTGTGCATAGCATAGCACAGGTCCCCAGGTCAGCAAACTCCTAGGCAACTGAATATAATTATGGCACCATGAAGGATTCAGTAGGGATAGAGAAGGAAGGAAACAATTCTGACTCCAAAGGTACCAGCATCAGGGAGTTGCACTTCTTCCCCCTTAACAATCTTGTCTGCCTTGAGGTTCTTCCTGAATCCCCTCACTGCCCCAGTGTGACCATCACAGATAGGGAGCAACATTCCCATTCCTCTGATGTTGTCACTGGAGCAAAGCTCTGATTGCCTCTCTATTCTCCCAACCTCCAGCATCCCCTAGCCCTGCTACCTTCCTGCTCCTTCAGACTGTAGCTCTCTAAAACTGGAAGGGACCTCAGAGGTTATGAAACATCAGAAGAGAATTTTAGTATAGCTGCCATTTTTCCTGAGAGATCAGGTCACAGACTTAACTGCACCTTGTTAGGAGAATTTAGCTAAGACCTCTAAAAGACAATTTGTAGTACTATAGCATTGGGACACATGCACAGAGACTCATGTCCTGCTTTCCTTCTGCCTGCAAGAAGACAAGGCAGCAAGGTGTCTCAGTGGATAGAGTGCCAGGCCTGGAGTCAGGAAGACTCATCTTCCTGAGTTCAAATCTAGCCCCAGACACTTCCTAGTTGTATGACCCGGGGGAAGTCACAATATCTTTGCTAAGATTTTATATTTACTCTTATTCCATGTTACCCTGTTGTATTCTGCCTGCTGTTCAAACTTGTTGAGATATTTTTGGAGCTTGAATATGTTCAAAATTTCAGCTAGCTGTAGGGTTGTTGTTGTTTGTCTTTCGTTCTCAAAGAGGATCATGACATCAGGGAGGTGATGCCATGACATGCAAGTGAATTGGATTATGGTAAGAGAGGGCTGTGCAAAGTCACCAGCCCCACTTTCTCCTCCGGAGCCATCTGGATCTAGTGGCCTGATATAGATCAGGACAAATGGAGACGGCCCTGATGCAGTGGGGGATCTTGGCCTCTTTAATGCTAAGGTTAAAGGTCAGCTTCTTTTCTTTTTTTCTTTTCTTTTCAATTTTCAAAGGAAGAATCGGAGCTATCCACAACCATGTCAGAAAAAAACGCTGCAAATCCCTAATAATCAGAGAATTCCAAATGGAAGTAACTTTGAGGGGGCAGTTAGGTGGTGCAGTAAGTAGAGAACCAGCCCCGGAGTTAGGACGACCTGAGTTCAGATCTGACCTCAGACACTTGACACACTTACTAGCTGTGTGACCTTGGGCAAGTCACTTAACCCCAATTGCCCTGCCTTTCTCCCTTCCAAAAAAAGTAACTTTGAGATTCTATTTCCTACCCATCAGACTGGAAAAGATGACAAAACAAGGAAACTGACAAATGTTGGGGGGTGGGGCTAAGAGAAAACAAGACCGCTAATGTACTGCCCTAAATGCTGCGCCTCTGGCCATCTAAATTTTGCTCACATGACCCAGCTGCCTTTTCATCCAAAACTTCTCACTCTGGAATATGCCTACCTCCCATGTTTAACACCTTCTCCACTGGGGAGTTCTTTCAGAGGCCTCCATTTTGGACACTGGCTCAAACTAGGCATGTGTTAGTCTCCTCCCAAATTTTGCCTCCAGGGTACCATCTTCTTTCATTTCTAACCCATCTCCCTTTTAAGTGTACTGTAAGTACCCTGAAGGAAGGAGCTCTCTTTCTTTTTGCCCATATTTGTACTCCCAGCGAGGTATAGCTATGTGGAACAGTGGATAGAGTGCTGAATCTGGAGTCAGGAAGACCTAAGTTCAAATCTAGCCTCTTACTGGCTGTGTGACCCTGGGCAAGCCATTTAACCTTGTTTGCCTCAGTTTCCTCATCTGTAAAATAAGCTGGAAAAGGAAATGGCAAACCATTCTAGTATCTTTGCCAAGAAAACCCCGAATAAAAGAGCAAGATATGACAGAAACAACTGAACAACAAAAAGTACTCCCAGCATTTAGGGAAGTGCTGGGCACATAGCAAGTGCTTAATAAGTGCTCATTGGCTACTTGCCTGTCTGATTGCTGATGGAGCTATGAGTTGACATAGCCATTCTCAAAATCAATTTGGTACTATGCCCCCCACCCAAATCCATAACATTTGCATAGTTTGACCCAGTGATACTAGATCTATACCCCAAAGAGATCAAAGAGAAAACATAAATATGCAAAAATATTTATGGCAGTTATTTTCACAATAGTCAAAAATTGAAAACTAAGAAGATGTCCTATTAAACCATGGCTAAAAAATAATGTCACACAAATGTAATGGAATATTATTGTGATGTAAGAAATGATGAAGTGGGACAGGTTCAGTGGAAACTAGGAAGGCCTCTATGAATTGATGAGTGAAGTGAGCAGAATTAGGAAAACAATATATATAATGATAACATTTTTCAAAAAAAAATAGTTTAAATACTTTAAAACTATGATCAATGCAATGATAACCCACTCACCTCTAGCCAATGAATTGATGAACTTAAAATGCAGAAAGAGACATGCATTTTCAGACAATGCCAATGTGGAAATGTGTTTTGCTAGCCTGTGCATGAAAACAAAAATACAGTTATCTTTGAAGCAGCAAAGGTAAAATATAGGAGCTTAAAGCAAGTTGACAATTACAAAAGACAAGACCTTAAAGTCTCAACATGAAGTAAAGATTAACAATCTAAAGGTTGCTTCTACAAAAGCTGCAGCAGTAGAAATAGGTTATAGTTACTCCAGATCATAGCTGAGTTCAGGCTCCTGAGACTTAAGAGTCTAGCCAGCTGCTGGCCAGGGGTTAGAAAAGAGAATGAGGTGGGGATCCTTGACCTCAGACTATAAAACCAGGGAGTAAGGGCAGGTGCAGAGGCCCTGATGCTTGATTTGAACCAATCCACAAAGGGTAGACAGACAGTCATGCAATTAAAGGAAGATTAAAGCAGGCCACAGCGGGGCTGGAGGGTCTTACTTGACAAAGAGAGATTCATACTCTGTCCTTAAGAGGCTTATATTGCATATGGAAACCAGACAGACACAGAAAATGAGGTTTCTGTTCCGGTGTGCTTTTGGTCAGCTTGAAGGCCACTTACAAGAAAAACAGATGAGAAATTGTAAATGATATTTAACTTTCAGGAACAATTTACGTTTGTTTATCTACATAGACATCCTTTTCACAACTCCCCAGACACAAAAGATTGCCCAACCAACATTTTGTGTTCTTTCCCCTAGGCTAGTAACATGTCATTTCAAGCTCTACCTCCCTCAGAATAATCCACTATCTCTCTAGTATAACAAGCTCATTGTTCTTTAATCTTTGTTCTTGGTAATTTCGTACATTTGGCTACCTCTCTCCCTCTCATTCTGACTTGCAAAATCCAAAACAGAAATAGTTTCACTGTGTACTTGGTCTACCAGCAGGTTTAGACTATCTCCGGTCAGTTGATAACACCATTAAAGTTCCTGATTCTAAGACCAGACTCTTTTTAGTTTCTTGAATTGCCTTCCTGAAAAGTTCAGAATTATTTCTATTGTAAATATCCTCCTCAGAAAGTAGCCCTTCCCTTTCCAGGTAGATGATTCATTTCTCACCCTCCCCTATTTGAGTGCAAAGAAGTGCCATGATCCAGAATACAGGAAGATGTGATAAGGGCCTGGAACTTATCAAAGCTGAAATACTTAAAAATTTACAACACTGTCAGCTCAGTGGGTAACGTTAGCCAGTAAGATGATGCTTCTTTAAAAAATTTCCCTATTCAGGATGATCAAAGAAGACAGTTACCAAACATAGAACACAGATCAGAAAGCACAACTAGAAAATTATGATTTGAATTTTTTTGTTTTGTTTTTAATAGCACAATTCAGTGTACTCAAAGCCAGTTGAATGACCAGACCTTCACCCCATCCCCACCTACCTTCAGTGGTCATTAATGAATAAATGTTGACTTCAAAAAAGGTCACTAATGAAGAGCTCCAGGGACCTGTGCTTGATGCATTGCTACTTAACTATTTCATCAATGACTTACATATTTACCAATTTATAAATGGCTGTAAGAATAATGGGGCAGCTAGATGGCACAGTGGATGGAGCACTGGACTTGGAATCAGAAAGATTCATCAATGAGTTCAAATCCAGCCTCAGTAACTTACTAGCTATGTGACCCTGGTCAAGTTATTTCATCTTGTTTGCCTCAGTTTCCTCATCTGTAAAATGAGCTGGAGAAGGAAATGGCAAACCATCCCAGTATCTCTGCCATGAAAAACCCCAAATAGAGTTACAAAGAGTTGGACACAACAGAAACAACTGAACAACAAAAGCCATGGTAACAAAACAGCTAATACACTGGGTGATGGAGTCAGGATTCAAAAATATTTTTGACAGACTAGAATATTGGACCAAATATAAGAAGATGAAATTGATAAATAATAAACTCAAAGTCTAAATCTTTGGTTCAAAAAATGACCTTCACAAGTCCAAGATGGAGGAAATATAGCTAGAAGATAGTTAATCTAAAAAATAAAATCTGGTGATGTCATTTGAGTTTAAAAAGAAAGAAATACGGGTACCTAATGATGCAGTGGATAGAGCACCAGCCCTGGAGTCAGGAACACCTGAATTCAAATCTGGTCACAGACACTTATTAACTGTGTGACCCTGGGCAAGTCACTTAACCCCAACTGCATTATCAACAACAACAAAAAGAATGGTTTAGAAATGGAAAAAAAGATTAACAAATTTGGGTGATTACTTGGGATCACCTGTCAGTATAAGTGACCACAATATTTAGTCCTCTATATAACACCAAGTCTTGGACTAATGTCATGCTAAGCTTTATCCATTTATTTTTAACTGGAGTGGAGGCTTCCATAAGTGTTATTCTCTAGCAGATCATATCTTTTTATGTACAATTGACTAAAAATAGAAATACAAGTTCCTGCTATCCATATTGTTTTTTACCACAAAAAACCATGGAATTCGATAGAGTAAAACATCACCTTAAACTCCTCCAACAAGGTTTCTCTTGTGCATACATCAGAAATTATACAAGATTCCTTGAAAGATGTAACAAAAGAGATAACTTTGATAACCCTCTTATCATGAAGATCAATTGAAGTATAAACCAGGAAACCTGGGCTTGACAAATGTATTTGTCACTATCGTGGAGAATGTTTAATGCCTAGTCTGAATTAATCAATTAATTTACAATTTTTTATTAAGAATCTACTATGTTCCATGCACTATGCTAATTACTGGAGATGCAAAGAAAGGCAGCACATAGTCTCTGCGCTCAAGGAGCATGCTGTTTAATGGAGGATATAATGTGTGTATAGATTGACCCATATCAGATACATGCAGAGTAGATAGAAGGTAACAGAGGGAAAGAGGGATTCTTTATAGATGGATGAGGTCCTGAAGACGCTCTTGTTTGAAGACAGCACTTTGCTGATTATTAACAAGCTCTAGAACACTGGAGAACCTAATAAATGAGATGCATAATCCCAAAAGAGTTTGTCTTAACTGTCCACACATGGAAAACTAAGTGGATAAAGACTTCCTATTACCCAAATAAGCATTTATTAAGCACCTACTAAATGCCAGGTATTGTGCTATGTGCTTTACTGACTTTATCTTATTTGATCCTTTTAGTTGGATGGATAAACCACAGAACTTGTCTATCAATACATGTACCATAACAGATGAAGGGCTGGGTCTCAAGTTGAACAGGAGGATGGTATGTTACTTTACATGTAGGAAACTGTGCAGTGCTTGTTATGGTCCCAACATTCTCCCTAAAATGAAGGCTTACTTTTTTAATGGCAATATTGTTCCACTGATGCTATATGATTGTGAGCCATTGAATACCACATATGATGAGAAATTAAAATTCTGGGTCCCCCAAAGGGCAATGGATTGGTATGGGTGGGCATGAAGAAGTTGTCAAAGAATCCCCCTATCAGTACCTGCTAACTTACTGTGAATATCCTAGGCACATAAAGGCAATGCTTGGCACATTGTTTGAAGCTGAATGGAATGCTACTGAGATGGGCTTTGGAGCATGCCCAGATCACCTAATATGGAGACACCCTATGTTTTCCTACTATATGGGTGCTTGTAAACTCCTTTGATTCACTGCTTAGCCAGAATAGCAGCATCTTTAAAACTGGTCAGACTGAGGCGGTCTAACTTTTTCTTGTGTGTTCTTTTCTTCAGTATCTGAAGGATGAAGATCACAGTTTACCAACAACACAGGATGGGTTTTCCCTCCACCCCTCCTCTCCTTTACCCCAGCTGGGTTTCTAAGAAATTGGCATGTGAGCCTATCCACAGAAATGGGTCTCTCTTTTGTGTTGTCTGTCCTTAGTATCAGGTGACAGTGGTGATCTCCCACCGAACCCAAGAGAATTCAAGCCTTACTGACCCCAGAGCCAGGATTGGATATGGGATGATGCGGCCAGCCAGCTCACCAAGGAAGTAATGAGAAACCAAGGTACCTGGGACCTGTGTCTGAGGTGGGGTTTGAGTTTGGAACTGGGACTGTGCTCTATAGAAACTGAATTAAGTTGTAAACCTAATCCCCTTCCTCTTCCTAGACAGAGGTAGTTTGAGGTGTGCATGTGTGGAGAAGGGTATGTTGGAATTAAACCTCTCATATTTGTATGTTTGTGATTATACCTTTTGAAGTAAATATTCCCCCCACTTTTGGGGGTTTTTTTTGAATTCTGAGTAGTCTCCCTTCCTCCCTTCCTCCCTCCCAACCAATCCCACATTAGAGAAGGCCAATATTTTTATATGTATATTCATATATGCATATATGCATACATGCACACATGCACACATATACACCTATGTGTGTATATGTGTGAGTGCATGTTACATATGCACATATATACATATATGCGTACACACACACACACACACACACATATATATGGAACCATACAATATATGCTTCCATGTATCAGTTCTTTCTCTGGAGGTAGATAGCATTTTCCTTCATAAGTTTTTCATAGTAGATTTGAATGATCTTATCACTCAGAATAGCTTAGTCATTTATACTTACTCTGTAACTGTAACATATTGCTGTTACTGTATACAATGTTCTCTTGGTTCTGCTTGCTTCACTCTGTATTATTTCATGCAAGTCTTTTTCTAAAACCAGTGTGCTACTGAGTAGAAAAAGGTCAAAGAGAGCAAATATTTTATAAAATAAGGCATGAAAGGAAGAACTAATACAGAGGAAGCAGGTGGGGATGAAGGGCTGGTAATGTTGAAACCTTTCCCTCATCTGAGTTGAAGAGGAAACAATTCATACATCTGGAAAGGTGTATATGTCTTCTGAACATGTAGAGAGGTGAGGAAACTGGGAGACAGAGGACTTTTAGAAGAGTATGTGGATTGGGATTTGGGGAGACGGCAGAGGGAGAGGATAGGGAAGAATTTTTGGAGGGGTGGGTGGAATGGGGAGTGGGAGGGTAGGGAGAAAAGATAAGGTAACAGGGAGAGGGTAAAAAGAGAGGCTGAGAAGGAAAATAGTGAGTAAAAAGTAAGATGGAGGAAAATTCACAAAAAGTGATTATAACTTTGAATGTGAAAGAGACGTTTCTAGCTGCTCTCTTTGTGGGAGTAAAGAACTGCAAATTGCAAGGATCCCTATCAATTGGGGAATGGTTGAACACGTTATGGTATATGGTTCTGGTGGAATACTACTGTGCTGTAAGAAACGAAATCAATGATCTTAGAAAAACATGGAAAGACTTGCATGAAATGGTGAAGAGTGAAGTGAGCAGAACCAAGAGAGCATTGTATACAGTGACAGCAATATTGTTTTAAGAATAACTTTGAGCAACTAAGTCATTTTGAGTATTATCAATACCCAAATTAAAAATAAAGGACATATGAAGAAAGATTTTATCTGCATCCAGAGAAAGAACTGAAAAAAGTGTGTATAAAATAATTTTGTGTGTGTGTGTGTGTGTGTGTGTGTGTGTGTGTGTGTGTGTATCTAATGGGAGCCATCTATAGGGTGGGGGGAAGGGGACGAAAAAAGGAAAAAAAGAAATTTACATGATAACTTTATTATATATTTAAAAGGAGTAGTAAGTTGTACGCAATTGATTTACTTGTTTCATGTGCAATCATCTTTTTTATGTTTTCTATGTTATGGAAATGCTTGTTTTATGCCATAAGTTAAAAATAAAATTAAAAAACCTTGCTCATCACTTCTTATGACACAACAGTTTCTGTTACAATCCTTTATTCAGTCATTACCCAATGGATGGGCATCCCCTCAATTTCTAATTCTTTGCCACCACAAAGAGCGCTGCTGTAAATATTTTAGAACATAGAAGTTCTTTTCCTTTTTCCCTTATCACCTTGGGAAATGGACCTAATAGCGGTATTTCTGGGTCAAAGGGTATAGGCGGTTTAATAACCCCTTGGGCACAATTTCAGATTGCTCTCCAAAAGTGCTGGATCTGTTCACAATTCCACCGACAACATATTAATATCCCAATTTTTCCACATTCCTTCCAGCGTTTGTCATTTTTCCTTTCTATCATTTTAGCTAATTTGATAGATATGAGATGGTACCTCAGAATTATTTTAATTTGTATTTCTCTAATTAACAATGATTTGGAGCATTTTTGTGTAACTATATGTAGCTTATATTTTTTTCTTCCAAAAACTGCCTGTTCATATCCTTTGATCATTTATCAGTTAGGGAATGATTCATATTTTTTATATAAATTTGACTCAGTTCTCTATATATTTGAGATGTGAGTCCTTTCTCTGAGAAATTGACTATAAAAAATTTTCCCCATTTTCTGCTTTCCTTCTAGTCTTGGTTACATTGGTTTTATTTGTACAAAAACCTTTAAGTTTAATGTAATCAAAATTATCCACTTTATATTACACAATAATCTCTATCTCTTGCTTACTCACAAAATCTGCTTATCCTTAAATCTTATAGGGAATATCTTCCATGCGCCTCTAATTTACTTATGATATCTCCTTTTCTGTCTAGATTGAAGCAAATATTCCTTTATATTGTTCATCCCTCATTTTTTGAAAAAAACCAGTGACATCACAGGGTGATGTCTTGACTTGTGTGTGAATTGGATTTAAGGAAGGCATAGTTGCATAGTCATCAGCCTCACCCCCTCTTCCAGAGTCACCAAAGACCAGTCACAAGACAAAAGTTAAGATGACTGGCAATGGCCCAGGATACAGTGAATGACCTTGACATCTTTGATACCTGACTAAGCTCTAAGCACATTACACAGCCTGCTTTAGACACCTCCATAGAGCATTGGAACAAATGGTTCTCCTTCACCCATTCCCCCGGAGGAACCCTTTACATGCTTGGGGTAAACATCCTCCTAACTCATCAATGGGTTTGAACCTGTTGGTTACCCTCAGCCTGATTTGCAGGAAACCACTCCCTAAAATTGAGAGAACACCATCAGTACTGGCTAGAGCAATTTGCAAAGAACTTAGATACACACCTCAAACTTCCTTAAAGATACCAGAGAAAAATGAGAGACAGCTGAATTTTACTTACCTGGCCTTCAGGCAATGGAGTCTAAAATAGTCAATGGTAATACTACTTACTCATGGGGGAGTACAAAGCATGCAAATTCCTCTTTATGGTTTGAAGAGGACTCTGGATTCTCAAAATGCCAGCAGAGGACAAGCTCCAACTGGTCTTATTCAAGCTAGAAAGGTTTGCGTGATGGACTTTTCATTCATTATTAAAGCACCAGTCGCCCACTGCATTCTGGGCCATTGCCAGTAACTCTGCCTCACTTAAATACAATTCAAGGGCAAGTCAAGACATCACACATGATGTCATTGGTCCTCTTCAAAAATGAAGGATGAATGCCAACAACCAACCTGGTCAAATACAGAGAATCTCATCACTAGATTGGCTTCAGGATGATGGAGTTTTGGACCGTGGCAACTTCCCCCAAAACACTCATTATTACATTAAGGTTAATATCAGCTTCAGTGGAGAGATGTCCATACAGACAGTTATAGATCTTTTAGTGGATTGATTTAATCAGTGTTCTCATTTGGTTAAGGTATCAGAATTGAAATGGAGTAAGGCAGCTTCAACACTGCCCTTATAGATGCTTAACCATCAACTAGTGTCTATGGCCAGCAACATGATCCAATTTAACCCAAAGGACCAGGCCCTAAGAAGTTTTACTCTTATCCTTGTTGCTATGCATACCACACCACTCCATTGAGGGAGAATGCTGAGGAAGTATCAAGCTCTCTTTAATCCTCAGAGAATCAGGGCTTAGAGGTGATAGTTGAACCTAGGTCATGAGACCAGGATCAAGGCATGAGAGTGTATAGAAAAGAAGAGGGCTCAAGAGAGAGCCATCGTATTAAATATATATATATATATATATATATATATATATATATATATATATAAATATATACACATATACATACACATATATATATACATTATATATATAAATCTATAGATATAGATAAATAGGTAGATAGATAGATAGACAGACATAGACAGATAGATAGATAGATAGATAGATAGATAGGTAGGTAGATAGACATAGCATAGGTCAAGCATGATGATCTCACACAAAAAAAAATGAGGATTGGTCATGCAAGATGGAGAAGAGGCAGGAAAAAACAGCGTCATGGGAACCTGAGGAAGACTGCATGTCTGGGTGGAAGGGAGGAGTCAGTGGTGTCAAATGCTACACAGAAGTCAAAAATGATAAGGACTAAGAAAAGGTCATTTTGATTTGGCAATTAATAAATCATTGGTGACTTCTGGGCAATATGGCTGCCTGAACAGGAGATAGACCACCCAGGTGTTACATACCAACTTCAATAAAACCCTGAAGTTTGCACACTAAATAATGATCAAGAAATCTAATAAGAAACTATGGCAAAGATCTTGAAGAGGGGTGGGGGATGGGAAACCAATTCTGAGAGATTGAAGTCAATGTAAGAATCCAAGTGACCAGGATAGGATTAAGTAGTGCTGACCAATCCACTCAAAAAGCCCCAGTTCAGGAATTAAAGCTAGAGAGGAGTAATTTTTTTAAAAGTTCCCTATATCAAAAATTATGGTAGGAGCCAAGATGGCGGCTGGTAAGCATGGACTAGAGTGAGCTCCGTACCCGAGTCCCTCCAAAAACCTATAAAAATGACTCTGAACCAATTCTAGAATGGCAGAACCCACAGAACAGCAGAGGGAAGCAGGGCTCCAGCCCAGGACAGCCCGGATAGTCTCTGGGTGAGCTCTATTCCACACGGAGCTGGGAGCTGGGAGCTGGGAGCTGGGAACGGAGTGGAGCAGAACCCAGCCTGAGCGGCCTGGACGATCCAGACCAGAAGCCGGGTGAAGGGGGCCCTAGCGCCCTGAATATGTGAGCTGCGGCAGTTACCAGACCCCTCGACCCACAAACACCAAAGACTGTGGAGAAGGTTAGTGGGAAAAGCTGCGGGAGTGGAAGGAGTTCGCGGTTCGGCTTCCAGCCCCAGGGGCAATGGAGGTGGGGCAGCTACAGCTGCTGTTGCTTCCGGCTCCAGGCCCACCTGGTGGGAGGAATTAAGTGGCGGATCAGAGCAGGAGTGCAACAGCCTGCTAAAGATCTAAGCCCAGTCTGGACTGGGGGTCCTTGGGGAAGGAGGAGTGCGGCTCTGACAGAGCTGGCACCTCCCCCCCAAACGTAGAACATAGAACTCTGTAATCTACAAGCAGTCATACCCCACTGAAAAACTCAAGGGTCAAGTTAGTTGGTTGGGAATATGGCCAGGCAGCGAAAACGCGCCCAGATTCAGTCTCAGACTTTGGATTCTTTCTTTGGCGACAAAGAAGACCAAAACATACAGCCTAAAGAAGACAACAAAGTCATAGAGCCTACAACCAAAGCCTCCAAGAAAAACATGAACTGCCTCCAGGCCATAGAAGAACTCAAAAAGGATTTGGAAAAGCAAGTTAGAGAAGTAGAGGAAAAATTGGGAAGAGAAATGAGAAGGATGAGAGAAAACCATGAAAAACAAGTCAATGACTTGCTAAAGGAGACCCAAAAAAATACTGAAAAATACACTGAAGAAAACAACACCTTAAAAAACAGACTAACTCAAATGGCAAAAGAGCTCCAAAAAGCCAATGAGGAGAAGAATGCCTTGAAAGGCAGTATTAGCCAAATGGAAAAGGAGGTCCAAAAGACCACTGAAGAAAATACTACTTTAAAAATTAGATTGGAGCAAGTGGAAGCTAGTGACTTTATGAGAAATCAGGATATTATAAAACAGAACCAGAGGAATGAAAAAATGGAAGACAATGTGAAATATCTCCTTGGAAAAACCACTGACCTGGAAAATAGATCCAGGAGAGATAATTTAAAAATTATTGGACTACCTGAAAGCCATGATCAAAAAAAGAGCCTAGATACCATCTTTCAGGAAATTATCAAGGAGAACTGCCCTGATATTCTAGAGCCACAGGGCAAAATAGAAATTGAAAGAATCCATCGATCGCTTCCGCAAATAGATCCCAAAAAGAAATCTCCTAGGAATATTGTTGCCAAATTCCAGAGCTCCCAGATCAAGGAGAAAATACTGCAAGCAGCCAGAAAGAAACAATTTGAGTATTGTGGAAACCCAATCAGAATAACCCCAGATCTGGCAGCTTCTACATTAAGAGATCGAAGGGCTTGGAATGCGATATTCCGGAGGTCAATGGAGCTAGGATTAAAACCTCGAATCACCTACCCAGCAAAACTGAGTATCATGTTCCAAGGCAAAATATGGAGTTTCAATAAAATAGAGGACTTTCAAGCTTTCTCAGTGAAAAGACCAGAACTGAATAGAAAATTTGACTTTCAAACACAAGAATCAAGAGAAGCATGAAAAGGTAATCAAGAAACGGAAATTGCAAGGGACTTACTAAAGTTGAACTGTTTTGTTTACATTCGTACATGGAAAGATGATGAGTATGATTCATGAGACCTCAGTATTAGGGTAGTGGAAGGGAATATGCATGTGTATATATATATATGTATATATATGTTTATATATATAAGTGAATGTGTATGTATGTATATATCTATGTGTATATGTATGTATGTGTATGTATGTGTATATATATATGTGTTTAAATATATATATGTAAAAGAGAGAGAGCAGACACAGGGTGAGTTGAAGATGAAGGGAAGATATCTAAAAGAAATAAAATGAAATTAAGGGATGAGAGAGTAACATACTGAGAGAGGGAGATAGGGAGAGATAGAATGGGGTGGATGATCTCGCATAAAGGTGGCAAGAGGAAGCAGTTCTATGGGAGGAGGGGAGAGGGCAGGTGAGGGGGGAATGAGTGAACCTTGCTCTCATCAGATGTGGCCTGAGGGGAAATACCATACATACTCAGTTGGGTATCTTACCCCACAGGAAAGAAGAGGGAGGAAGATAAAAAAAAAATAAAAGGCAGGGGGATGATGGAGGGGAGGGCAGATGGGGGTGGAGGTAATCAAAACAAACACTTTGGAAAGGGGACAGGGTCCAGGGAGAAAATTCAGTAAAGCGGGATCGGTTGGGAAGGAGCAAAATGTAGTTAGCCTTTCACAACATGAGTATTGTGGAAGGATTATACATAATAATACATGTGTGGCCTAGGTTGAATTGCTCAACTTCTTAGGGAGGGTGGGTGGGAAGGGAAGAGGGAAGAGAATTTGGAACTCAAAGTTTTAAAATCAGATGTTCAAAAACAAAAAAAGTTTTTATATGCAACTAAAAAATAAGATACACAGGCAATGGGGTGTAGAAATTTATCTTGCCCTACAAGAAAGGAAGGGAAAAGGGGATGAGAGGGGAGGGTGGTGATAGAGGGGAGGGCTGACTGGCGAACAGGGCAACCAGAATATAAGCCATCTTGGAGTGGGGGGGAGGGTAGAAATGGGGAGAAAATTTGTAATTCAAAATGTTGTGAAAATCAATGCTGAAAACCAAATATGTTAAATAAATAAATTGCATTTTAAAAAAAAATTATGGTAGATCTAGGAGTAAGTAACTCCGTAACAACTGCAGGGAGATAACCCCCCCACCCAAATAGTCTTTTTACAAAGACTACATGAATAGATAATAGAGATTCTCAAGCTTTTTGTATCAGGTACTGATGGGGTGCTTGGCTGCTTGTGTTTGGGCCCTAATTCTAACAGCCTCTGCTTGGGTGACTGTGCCTGAACCCCACTTCCAAAACCACATCCAGTTCTAAAATCATACCTCTCCCTAGCTTCAAAGCATTGGCCCTAGCAGTTTCTCTCCAGTTCAAGGGCAGCATGCCTTAGCAAAACACTTATCTCTCCTCCTGATACTGTGAGCAGCTGTACCTACCTATAGAATTTATCGGTCCAACTCCTTATGTATTGCTAATTGGCTGTGCACTGGGACATAACAATATTTACTGCCTACTGACCTTACTGATATGTATTCTAGACATAGTCAAATGTATACTGCCTTACATTAATCTTGACTAACAAGACATTTGATGGAAGCAATCTGGATATCTTCAGCCAGCCCTGACTGTTAGTTGACTTAGTGACAGGTCAAAACCATACCTCCTCCTAGCCCCACCTTGGGCTATTTCCCAGTGAACTCTGGGTAATATGCCTGCACAGTAGATACAAAAAGTGCATGTTCCTTTAAGAACTAACCACTCCTTAACCACACCTTAACCACTCCCTAATCCCACCCCAAAACAACAGATCAAGACACTTGACACGTTTCTCCCCCAAAATGTCCTATATAAGATATAATTGTGTCCCCTTTAGATTGCAGGTTCCCTAAGAACTCTTGCCTGCTGTAAAGCATAACAATAAACTTTTGCCAACTTGACTTAAAGATTGCTTGGGTCTGTGAATTCATTCCAGATGACCTTGCCCTGGCAGCTTTAGTTTGGGATCCCTGAATCCCTGGGTTCATTTTTACCCTCAACAGTATCACTCTTGGCAGTCTGTTGAAATCTATGTACTCTATCACAGATTGTTTTTATATATGTAAAATACACAGGATCACAAAGAAAACTACATGGAAACACAGTTATCCAATTTTTTTCTGAGTCCTAGGGGGAAAAAAGTGAAGCAAGAGACTTAAAAAAAGAGAAAAACCTGGAAGAAAGAATTGGAAAGAGAATAAATAGCTTAGAAGAGAATGTGGTAAATCTTACCCAATTAATCGACTCCTTAAAAATTAGAATAGACCAAACAGAAATCAATGATTCTATGAGATGGTAAAAAATATTAGAACAAAATCAAAAGACTAGAGAAAATAGAAGAAATTGTAAGATAACTAAAATTAAAGCAAAAAAAAGACTTAGCAGACCAATGAAAGATAATTTAAGAAACATGGATTCTCTGGAAACCATTTTTTTTAAAGTACATATACTACATTTCAAGAAAACATAAATGAAAACTGTCCAGATTTATTAGCTCCATAGGGAAAAGAGAAGATAGAATCCACCTCACCTACTGAAAGAAACTCCAAAAAGGAAAGTTCTAGGAATATTATAGCCAAAATCCAGAACTCCTACGTCAAACTAAAAATACTGCAGGCATCTAGAAAGAAGAAATTCAGGTATCAAGCGACTACAGTAAAGACCACATAAGACCTGGTAGCATCTATTATAAATGACAAGTATAATACTGGGCAGTGAATAGCCACAAGCAGAAAAAAACTTTCCAGTCCTGAAGGGGGAGTAAAAGAGAACAGGGAAGGGAAGGAAAAGGCAGGGAGGAGAGGAGAAAGGGAGAGGAAAGGAAAGAAAGAAAAGAATGGGGAGGGGAAGGGAAAGAACTATAATCTAAAATGGTACCTTAGATTGCCTCTTAGATAACTGGGGAATAGGTGAACAAATTGTGAATGTGTATATATATACATATATATGTATATATACACATACATGCATATGTATATATATGCACACGTGCACACATACGTATGTACATATATATATTATATATATATGGAATGTTATTGGTCCATGGAATATTGGAATTTGTATTGCTCCATAAAAACTATTAAAGAAACAATTTCAGAAAATTCTGGGTAGTATGAATTGATGCAGAGTTCAAGTGAGGAAAGTATCTTTGATGAAGCATGGGTACCCATTAGCTGATAGAAAAGTAACGGACATAAGGTACATATATATTTATGGATACAGCCATTGAGTGGATTTGTCTTACTCAACTATGCTTGTTACAAGTGAGAGTGTGGGGAGAAAAGAGGTAAGCGATAGTGATGCAAAAAAAAAATGACCATTGAAACATTTTTTTAAATTCACAAAAGAGAAAAGAAGGAAATTCAGAAGCAATCACAGATAAACAGGATAGTTTTAAAGTAACATGTAGAATTTTTTAAAGTGACATGAAATAGAGATTTTTTTATTTCATACATAGTCCTCTTTTGTGGTCTGCTTTGTATGTGTGCAGAGGGGCAATGTCCAGTCATCCTGATCTATATCTGGCCACTGGACCCAGATGGCTCCAGAGGAGAGAGTGAAGCCAGTGACTTTGCACAGCCCTCCCTCACTTAAATCCAATTCATTTGCAAGTCATAGTCACTTCCAGATGTCATGGTCCTCTTTGAGAACAAAGGACAAACAGTATTCTTCCCTGTATATATGGAAATGTTCTTGTTATGATATTTAAGAACAAAAAATCAATTCACACATATACCAACATCTATTGTTATATACATATATACCTATTTATATTCTATACATGTAATATGTATATATACCTACATTGTATGTAGAGCATGTATATATGTGTGTGTATATGTACATAGATATAGATATAACACACCCACATACATTATTATACCTCTGTGTGTGTGTGTGTGTGTGTGTGTGTGTGTGTGTGTGTGTGTTTATGGTGGTCTTGGAGAAAGTCATTTCAGTTGAGTTATGAGGTTGGAATCTAGACTGCAAAGGATTGAGAAGTGAGCATGAGATGAGAAAGTGGAGGCAATGAGTATAGATCACTATTTCCAGGAATTAGACTGTGAACAGCAGGAAAGGTGTAGGACAATAACTTGAGGGAATGATAGGCCCAAATGAAGATTTTTTTAAAGATGAGAGAACTCTGGGGTATGCTTGTCATTAATAAGGAAAGAGCCAGTGGGAGATCAAAAATTAGGGAGGGAACAGGGGATGATTAAATGGAAAAGCTCCCAAAGAAGAGTAAAGATGATATCAAGCTGCCAACAAATGGTGTTTACAAGATGAAATGTAACCTCTTCCTCCAAGACAGGAGGAAAAGAGAGAAGAATTCTAGATGATGTTGAGGACATTTGGAGTATAGAGTTGTGGAGAAGAAAAAAATTTTGGATGTATATCCTCAGGTTTTTTTTGTTAGTTATTTGGTGAGGTCATCTGATGCGAGGGAGTAGCAGGTGGTCATTGGTGGTTAACGGAAAGAGGAGAAGGTTTGCTGAGGAGAATGAGAGAAAGTCAGTGAAATTAAAGGTGCAATTAGGTGGCAAAGCAGATAGAGCATTGGACTTGGAGATGGGAAAATCTGAGTTTGAATCTTAACTCAAACACTTACTAGCTGTGTGATGGTGGACAAGTCACTTAAAGTCTCAGCTTCAGTTCCCTTATCTGTAAAATGGATATGTTAATAGCACCTACTTCATAGAGTTGTTGTAAGGACCAAATGAGATAACATAGGTAAAGTGCTTTACAAACCTTAAGCCTACAAAGGCTGGTTACAGTAATCATTATTATTATTGTTATCATTAGTTATGTTATTGTCATTTAGTAAAGAGTAAAAAAAGCATTGGAGTATAGCAGTGAGGGTCCAGTTAAGATTACATAAAGTAAATTTGCTGTAGATTAGGCTAATAGAGTGACTCCCTAATTGTTTCTCCTATGTTGGCTTCCATGATGCTGCTGTTTCCTAGTTTGTTTGGGTTTTTTTTTCTAGTTATCTAAATGAGCCTTCTTGATCTACTTTTCTAGTGCATCTTTATCTTCCCATTCCCTCAGTGTGGACAAGTGACTTCCATTTCTTTTTTCTATTCTTTGTTGATCTCATTCATGCATCATGGCTTAAGTTATCCCCCCCTATTATGAGTCCCACATCTCATACCATATTTCTCTCCTGAATTGTATGGAATCTCAGATTTCTAACTGTCTATATTTCACACCAACATTTCAAACTCAACATGACCAAATATGAATAGATCATTTTCTCCCAAATCTCCCTCCTTCGTTCTATACATTTCTGTTGGTAGAATTGCCACTCTCCCAATCACCTGGGCTTATAACTTTGGCATTTTTGAGTGCTTGTTCACCCTCAATTCACACACTCTGCTGCAACCAACCACTTGCCCAACACTTTCTATATTAGCAATACGGTTTTGTATCTGCCGCTACCAAAGGTCAGCCTCTAACCACCTATTACCTGGACTATTTCAATGCCCTCTGCCCCCAGGCTCTCTGCTTTGCAGAGCATCCACCACTCAACTACAGAAATAGTTTTCCTAATATACAAGTTTAATCATATGCCATTTTTGCTCAAAAATTTTCAGGGACTCAACATTGCCATGGGTATAAAATATATACTCCTTTCGGAGCTTATTTTTTAAGTCTTTCATAGTCAGATTTACACCTACTTTCACTTTTTATTTCACTTTAACCCTCTTTCCATGCTCTCCATTCCATCCAAACCAGTCTAATAACTATGTCCCCATCATATATTGTCCTTTTCCACTTCTGTATATTTCCCCAGGCCATCCTCAAAGCCTGAAACACTCTACCTCTACAATTCTCACTGACCTAATCTTTTTCTTCCTTTAAGTGCCAACTCAGGTCTCACATAATAATAACTAACATTTATATAGCACCAATTTTGTGCCAGGCATTGTGCTAAGTCCTTTACAAATATTATCTCATTTTATTTTCACAACAACTCTAGGAGATGGATGTTATTGTTATCCTCATTTTACAGTAGATGAAACTGTGGTTGCTATTTGTCCAGTATCACATAGCTAGTAAGTGACTAAAGCTGGATTTAAACTCAAGTCTTTCTTTTCCTAGGCCCTGTGCTCTATTCACTGCACCACCTAACTGCCTTATCTTTCACAAAGGCTTCCCTGATCCTCTCTCTTTCTCCTCCCCAACTGAAAGTTATCTGTCTCTCCTCAAATTTTAGCGCAGTTTTTGAATATCTCCTTTTTCACTTATCATATTGTAAGTTGATGCATGCTTATTTGTAGGTCCTTACCCCTAGATTAGATTGTAATCTCCTTGAGGGCAGGAATGATATTATTTTTCATTTTTGTGTCCATGGCAGGTGCACACTCTAGGGTCTTGCTTACCAGCTGCCATCATGGCTCCGCCCCCTTTTTAAAATTTTTTTTATTTTTTATTTTTTTTTAACACTCTAGGATCTTAATAAATGTTTCACACACTAAATGGAATAGAATCAGTTATGGATGGCACATGGTTGTAATTTCATTGCTTTGGAAAACTCTAAGTTTGTAAACTTACACCATTGTTGTGGATCAGCAATTGGGCTATCTTTAATGGGAGATATGCTGGTAAATGTTTACCAACCAGATTTGGACAGGGGCAGAATATACATATGACATACTCTTCAGTTGAATCTTCATTAATAACATTTACTCCATCACTTTCTAAGTCTAAACAATCAACAAAGCTCTGATTTGTAGCATTTCCTTGTTTCTAAGGGGTAAATGCTTACACTGAAAGTTTAATAATTGGCTCTTGCTTGATCAGAATAGGTAGATCTCAGCACACCCCTGGCTGAAACGCATAGAAGAGAATGTTGCCGGGGTCTCTGAAAGATTCATTGACTTGTCATGGTCACACAGCTAGCATATATCAGACACAGGACTGAAATCCACGTCTTTCTCACTCTACAGCTGGCCTTCTACATATACGGCTTCTAATAGAAATGCTTATGATACATCAGAATAGACGATAAAAATGTGATCCCAAATCTCTCTGGAACCATCGATTTCACAGATGATCCCAAGTTTTTCTAACAACCTTAAAAGAAATTATTTCATGTCATGAATTCATCTGGAGGAAGTTGTGTTTGGGGATGTCTATCTTTCAACAGCAGAATAAAAATGTTACAGGGAAAATAGTCACAAAAAGTGAAATAGAAGTGATTCTTCTTGCATGTAGAAGACAAACAAAGGCAACATTCTCTGCCGGTGCAAGCTGACACCCTGTTTGGGAGCCATCACTTTAAAAACAGTTTGTTCTGCAAACAATGGAATATAAATATATCAGAATATTATTATGTTGTAAAAAAAAAGATAAGTATGAGAATTCAGGAAAACATAGCACGACTTACATGAAAATGATACAGAGTGAATTAAGCAGAATCTGGAGAATAATACACACAACTAAAACTATGTATATTACCGGAGCTATAAAACAAAATCTGAATTTTAAGCCACTATAATGACCAATCTTGGCCCTGGAGAAGAGATAAAAGTCTCTCCTCTCCATAGAGAAATGGGACAGGTGAGCATAGGTGCTGTCGGATATAATCACTGTGGTTTGGTTTGCCCTACCTGTTTTTCTTTTTTTCAAGTGTGGGTTCAAGGGGGTAGGAGAGAGATGGGGAGTGTTCTTTGGGAATGTTTGTGATATTTTAAAAATTCATCAATAAAGTTGCTTTAAATCATTGTCACCATCATGTATTCTGCCTCAGTGGGACCCCTGGGGAGCTTGCTTTCAGTTAGTCAGGTCCATTCAATATTTTCTCTTTCTTCCTTATAAGGCATGTGATGTGGGTGCTACATATGCACTTCTTAGTGATACTAAAACTACACTCATTCAACCAATCAACAATTAAGCAACCATTATGTGCCAGAAGGAGTTCAGCTTTGAAAGGCATCTAGGTGGTACAATGGATAGAGCCCCTGACCTGTAGTCAGCAAGACCTAATTTCAAATCTAGCCTCAGACACTTACTGGCTGTGTAACCCTGGGCATATCACTTAACCTCCATTTACCTCAGTTTGCTCACCTATAAAATGTGGATAATAATAGCACCTACCACTCAGGGTTGTTGTGAGAATCAAGTGAGATAATAATCATAACACAGTGAGATAATAACATAGCACAGTGCTTGGACCTAGACCGTGGCAAATGCTATATTAATGTTAATTATTATTATTATTATCATTTTTGAAAAAACTAGGAATACTAATGTTCAGAGGCGATGAGGGAGGGCATTCTAGGCATAAGGGACAACATGTACAAGAGTATGAAGAAAAGAGATGAAATCTCATGTGTGAGGAAGAGTGAGAAGGACAATTTGTCTGGACCATTGCATACATGAGGAGAATCATGTATAAAAAGCCTGGAAAGGGAGGCTGAAACTAGGTTGTGAAGGTTTTTTAAGAAATAAATTTTATCTATATCTTGTTTTTAACATGCCCAGAATTTCTCCCAGTTTCCTACCCCTACTTCCCAGACAGGCATTCCATGTAACACAATATTATTAAAGGAAAAAGAAAAGAAAAAGAGAAAGAAGAAAAAATTAGCAAAGCTGATCAATAAATTGAAAAAGTCTCAATATATTCTCTCTCTCTCTCTCTCTCTCTCTCTCTCTCTCTCTCTCTCTCTCCATACACACACACACACACACACACACACACACACACACACACATGCAAATTTACATATGCAATGTTCCATATCTGTGTGGAAAACATCTCATTCCTCTTCTTGCTTGGGGCCATGCTTACTCTTTGTAACTTCGTAACATTTATGTTTGAGGGTTTTGAGTGTGGTTGTCCTTTCCATTTCCATTGATCACGTAAGTAAATCTTTTTATGCTGCTCTGCATTCATCATATTCATCATTTCTTATAGCACAATATTCCATGACATTAATCTACTTGTTTAGCCATTCCCTAATAAATGAGTATCCACTTTACCTCTTGTTTTCTACAAAAAAAGTGCTGCTATAAATATTTTGGCATAAATGAGAATGTTTTTCTTATCAGTGACCCCTTAGTGCATAGGCCTAGTAATGGAATCTCTGGATCAAAGGATACAGACATTTTATTCACTTTATTTCCTTAATTTCCAATACTGACTCATAGCTATTCCAATACTGCACTAGAGTGCCTATCTTCCACAATCTCTCCAACACTATTTCTATCTTTCCTCATCTTTGCCAGTTTTTTGGATGTGAGGTGAAATGTCAGGGTTGTTTTGATTCACATTCTTATTATTATTATTAGTGATTTGAAGCATCCTTTCATATGGTCGTTAATTGTTTGCAATTCTTCTTTTAAGAACTGTTTGTTCCTCTCCTTTGGCCACTGATAGGAAAGGTTTTAAATGTCAAACAGAAGTTTGTATTTGACCCTAGAGATAACAAGGTGTATCCATACCCGAGTCGGGTTTCTTATTCTCCTACTTTTTTAATATACATACAAGCAGGTTGTTAATTAATTAGTCAATAAATTAACTGACTAGAGAGTGTAGTCTATCTATAACAGACTGACCAACACATGCATCAGTTTCTCCAATGTCTATGGTACTATTCATCAGTAGTCACTCAAATTAAATATGTGTAGATTACTCTATACCACCATGACCCACACTCATAGTGACATAGTTCTATATAGATCTAGATGTATGACCTGGGATACATTCAAAAATTACCCAAAATAGGAAAAATATCTTTCTCTCTCTGTGTGTCTCTCTCTCCATCTCTCTCTCTCCATCTCTCTCTCTCTCCCTCTCTCCCCCCCCCCACTCTCTCTCTTTCTCTCTGCTCTGAGTCCCCATCCCTACATTTAAGGCTCTATTTTCTCATTCATGATCAACTGACCTCATTCATGGGACTTAGACAATATATTTTTAATGGCCACATGATTTATTTAAACAAAGTAAGGTAATCATGATGAACAAGCCATACAAAGAAACCTGGAAGGAAACAGCATGACAAGGAGGACCAGGACAACTCCCTCTGAGCAAAGCCCACAATCACAGAGACAGAGGCATCCTGCACATTTGCCTTCATGCAAAGCTATCCTCTTGGTCTTGACTTCTTGTCCAGGTCTCAAACTCATGCTCAGTGGTAATAGAAGCGGGGAGGACGACAGCAAATCTCACTGCACTTAAATGAACAAATTAATGAGTAAAAACCATTGAAATGCTTCCTATTTGCTAAGCATTGTATTAAGTGCTGAGAATATGAATATAAAAGCAGAAACAGTTCCTGCCCTCAAGGAGTTTACTATATCAAATGAATCCAATTGGGGAGACAACACATAGAGGGGAGTGGAAACCAGTGAGGAGTATCTTGGTTTGGAAGCTTACAGGGATGGTAAGTAGATCCTTAAGGGAATAGAATGATACACCCCTTCCAGTAGCCATGGCAGCATTAATTTGATTATGGTCCCAGAGCTAGAAGGGGGAGGGAAGGATGAATGTACATGCATAGTGGCACAACATAGCAAGAGTAGGCATTCACCAGTCAGGACATGGCATTCTGGAGTGAAAATAATCACCCCATGGCTCTAGTTACAAGAGCAAGGAAGCTGACATAAAGAATGAATGAAAAAATAAATTAATGAGCATTTTTCAAATGCTTATGTGCCATGCACTATGTGTGAGGCACAGGGGATTAAAAAAAAGTGTATCAAACATAACAATGAAATAGTATCTGCCCCTAAGGAGTTTGTTGTATTCTACTACCAGACCAGATGGTCAAGGAAACAATTTTTGGTCTGAGGAGTCAAAAAAGTGGTGAGTGGAGACATCGTACAGTCAGTTGTGGACTTTCTGGACACAATGGAAGTATTAATTGAATTCCTGCTCCCAGAGCCAGAGAAAGAAGGTAGTGAGAGTAAGTGCAGGACAACAAGGTGGGTAGTAAGATGTAGTCTGGGTAGTCTGGGACAAACTAGACATAATGGTTTAGATGAGCTGAACTGGCTCATGACACAGGACATCTCTGCTCTAGAGTTAAGTTCCCAAGCTGAGTATGTTAACTTCCCAAGGTAAGGGGTCAGGGCCTCTGGAGGTCTTTCCAGAAGCTGTTTTTCTTGGTTTTCCAGAAGCAAAAGGGGATGGGACATCAGCAAGGCAACTGGAAAGATGTTCAAGCTGGAGAGCATTAGAACCATGAAGGAGCTAAGGAACCATCGTTAAATGCCTAACTCACTACTAGAGAATAATTTAAGAACTGAATCATCTTGTTGAAAGTAAGAAAAATAAACACTAACAGTTCACAACAGTAATGTTGACTTTTTAAGTTCATATTTTTCTTAAGGTATTAACATGATTCTTCCAAATAAAATTTCATTAAGTTTTTTAATGAAGTGTTTCTTTTTCAATATGCTAGGTTTCACATAGATTAGATTATAAATCTAACACATTAGTTCTGTAATTTGTTGGTAGAGTAGATAGCATATTCAGCTAGGAAGCAAGAAGACCTGGGTTCAGATCTGGTTTCTGATACTTACTAGTTCTATAACTATAAGACCATGAGCAAGGAGCCAAAATTCTTTGAAGCTCAATTTCCTCATCTGTGAAATGGAACTCCTAGTACCTACCTCAACAGATTATTATTGTGAGGTTAAAATGAAATAGCATATGCAAAGAGCTTTGAATATGAACAGTGCTATGTCAGCCAGTCAATACATGTTTATTAAGCACCTTTATGTGCTAAGCACTGCACAAAGTACTGGGAATACAAAGATAAAAGACAGTATATAATATATAAATAAATATCTACCACCACCACCACCACCACCACCACCACTGCTACTATTACTATCCAGACACTACATCTTGGTTTTTAATGTCAGGCTCATAAAAGTAGAGGTGAAAGTGACCTTAGGGGCCATCTAATCTAATCTTATTTTACAGATGAGGAAACTGAGGTTCAGAACAATGTATCATGTGTTTATGCATTGCCAAAAGCCCTTGTACATAGCAGGTGTTCAATAAATATTTTTAAATGGATAAATGGATTTTTTAGGGGGCATTCCTCTTTTTTAAATTAAGGTTTGGGGCCCTGCCTACTGGACATTAAAGAAGTAGGCAGAACCCTATGCCTTCAATTCAGTAAATTCAGGCTTACCAAGATCCTACTGAATAAATGATCTGTGTCATAAAATCAAGATAATAGCTCCAATTTTCTAAAAATAGATGAGATTATGAGGTTTTTAGTATTTATAGGCATTTAAATTCCAAAACAAAATCTCTGGCCATTTTGAAGTAACAATGTGTCATCTACTAGCTAAAGATTTAAGTCCTAATAAAAACACCGAAGCCATTCTTCTCCTGACTAAAGAAAAGTTGGAAAATACATAAAGGTATATAACCCCAGGATTTTGGGGAGAGGGGAGAAGGAAGCAAGAGAAAAAGAGAAGACCCATCAGTTGTTCACACAGCCAATTTTTTCCCTCTTTTTTAAAAAAAGTTTTAACCAGTCATATATTCAGGAGAACTTGTAAGCATACTCATGTTTCTGCATCTGTATAACTATCTCAAATAACTCTACTGTCTGGAACTTTCTTTGTGTTCCAAAAGTCAAGCCAAATAAAATTGAGCCAGAGTGTTTCACCCTTCTGTTCCATAAAGAGAACTCATAAAAGTGTTTGGTAGTCTTTCACCTCAGAGGAAATAGATATTTTCTATTTCTACGGTAAAGTGCTGACCATAACCACACATTTGACTGTTTGAAACATAAAATTATGTCCAAAACATAAATATTGTAGTCCTACCTTCTCTTCTTCAGATCCAGGAGGATAGCCTTTGGGGTGATGGCAGGCAGATCTACATAGAGGACATGCCTCCCTCTGAAAGTGGTCCATCTTTAGCTTCTCAGTCACTGTGTTAGGTGAGAAAAATGTTTTCTGTGGCGTGATTCTTAGGATGATAAAAACTGTTTTGGGAGTCCCTAGAGAGCTGAGGATTAATAGGCAGTGTGGCTAAAACAATGGCAGAAGAACATTGGGTTTGGAATCCAAAGACCAGGGTTTTGAGAGCCAGTTCTAACACTTAACTTTATGTGTGACCAACCTTTGGCAAATCACTTAATGAACCTGGGCCCCCAAGTTTTCATTTGCAAAATGAGGGTCTTGAACAAGATGGCTTCTGAGATCTCTTTCAGCTCTAAACCTATGATACCATGATTTACAATCTCATGATTGCTATAACAGAATATTGGGAAGGGATGTTGGCTAATAGTCAAGTGTTTCCTAACTCCATCTCTGTAGTTACTGTGTAGTTTTTCATATATGAGACTAAAGCTGGATATATAGATCTGGGAACTGTCTTTTCTCTACCTTGCCTTGTAACTCCTTGGAGCTGGGACTATACCTTATTTATCTTTATGCTCTCCCCACCACCCCCAGCTTCTAGCAGAGAACTTTTCACATGGTAATTACTTAATTAGGGTTTGCCTTTGCATACATATATATATATATATACACACACATATATATACACACACACATACACATATATAATATACATATATCATCTCTTCCCCTCTTGAACTCTTATTCAACCTTTAAAGTCTAGCTTAAACACCACCTCCTTTATGAAGCTTTCCCTGATGCCTCCCACAATCATCTTCCCTTTCTGATCTCATGTAACACTCTCTTTTACTATTCTTATGTTCTTTTCATGTAACATATGGGTGGTTTTCTGTGCTACTGTGGACATGAAGGGGAATAAGACTCCTGATTGGGGAAGAGAATGCTGAGCATGATGCATTTCCTACTTGTGGAAGCATGGGCTCAAGATACTTCAGGAGAGAAATGTAGATAAAGGAACTCCAGGAAGGCAGTAGAGAGAGAACTATTTTGAATGGTAGTCCTCCTACTCCATGAATATATGTGGGGCCAACAATACACTCAGTAATCTCTATGTCAATCAGCAATCATCTCTGTCTTCCAGACACAAAAGCACACAAGGTGGGTGGGAACTGAGTTGCAACTGCATTTGGGTCTTTTTACTACTTGATTATAAGTTCCAAGCACATAACTGTGCTTTACCTAAAAATTTTACATCCTTTAGCACAGGGCTCTGCAGACAGCAGGCACTTAATAAATATTTGTTGTTGAATTAAGACAATGATTATTCAGTTGTAGCCTTCCTTGAGATACAAGTGAGATTAAGTGAGCTTTTATTTAATCAAACATTTATTAAATTATTATTATTACTCTGTGCCAGACATTGTGCTAAGTACACACATTGTGCGAAGTAAGTATCCTCATAATACAAAGAAAAAATAAAAATGACTGCCATCAAGGAGCCTGCATTCCAATGGAGGAGACAATATGTCTATAAGCTGATACATGCAAGATACACACAGAGTAGATGGAAGGTAGCTGTAGAGAGGAAGGCCCTAGCTTCTGGAGGTACTGGGTAAGCCCTCCAGAAGATGGTGTTTCACTTGAGTTTTGAAGGAAATCAGGGATTCTAGGAAGTAGAGAAGAAGAGGGAGAGCATTCCAGGCATGAGATAGTTAGTACAAAAGCATGGAGATTTGAGATACAGCATTGTGTACAAGGAACTACAGATAGTAAGGAATATGGTAGTGTGTGGAGGAGGCTAATGTTTGTTTAGGACTAGAAAAGTAGGAAGGGACAAGATTGCAAAGAGTTTTAAATGCCAAACTGAGGAATTTATATTTGATAACTGAGGTAACAGGGAATGAGTGGGAGGATGACATGGACAGACCTATTCTTTAATTAAATTCTCTTGGCAGCTGTGTAGAATGTGGGTTAGAATAAAGAAGAGATTTGAGAGAGACCAGTTAGAAGGCTATTTGCAATTGTCTGGGCAAGGCCCAAACAATGGTACTAGCTGTGTGAACAGAGGGAAGGGGACATATTTGACAGATGTGGTAAGTGAGAAATTGAGTATGACAAGTGAGATTGCTGAACCTGGGTGAAGATGAGGATAGGATAGGAGTGGAATTAAGGGGAAAGATAATGAGTTCTGTTTTGGACATTTTAACTTTGAGACACCTAAGGGATATCCAGTTTGAAATGTCACATTGGCAGTTGATGGTGAGGTACTAGAGATCAGGGAGAGACTAGGGCTGGATATGTTGATGTGGGAGTCTTCTGCATAGAGACGATAATTGAACTCATGAGAGCTAATGAGAGGAAGTAAAAATATGATGCTTTTCACCTCCCCAGATCTTCTCAGGTTCCTTCATCTGCCCTTCCCCCTACTCATTCCCAAAATCAGAACTGATAGGTGAGTGGATGGACTCATCATGTTCATGGCCAAGAAAGATTTAATTCCCCTTTTGTGCCCCTCACATGAAGCTCTTATTGACAGGATGGCACTACTTGTCATAAAGCTGGCCAAGGGGGCCACAGGACTGAGTCACTAAAGACCACAAGCCAAAGCTACTACCTTTCATTCCTGATAACACTGAAAAAATGGAGGTTACCCACTGACTACTGTGTACCTTCTCAAGAAAGTCTAATTCCGTTCATTTAGTGTGAAGGAAGCATATATGAATATAAACATTTTTAATTACTGGATTTACTCATAAGCATTATTCTAACACCTCTAGGTTTTTTTCCTCCACATTCCCCCTAGCAAGCCGTATTGTTGCAAGAATGGCTACCCCCAAACATATAGTCAGAGGAGGTGTAGAGGGGGCAGTGACCATACGTGCTTATGTTGTTTTTTCAAAGCACTGTTTTTCCCCCGAGAAACCTTCAGAGTACCTGACAATTGGCAAATTAGGTTATCAAACTACTACAACTCAAATCCCTGGAGTCCATGGTGTCAGCAGCATCGGGAACCATTTCTCCTCATTCTATCTTTTCCTAGGCATTTCCATAGTAAAGCATTTGCCCCACAAAGAAATGGTTGATAGTTATCTGAGCACATGGAGCATTTCATTTCACCAGAAAAAAAATTTTTTTGGCTTCTTAAAAACTTCCTATTTATTATCTATTTTCCCACTCTTATTAAGCAGGTCTGAGTACAGAATTATGGGTGATTTTAAAAAGAGGCTCTTAATTCAATTTGCCCTGAGTTTAAAGAAAGGAGAAAGAAACAAATCCCAAGATGCCTAATCCTTTGGTTGAATTCTAAATTCCTTTCTAAAAACCTTCATCAGCTCTCCATTTCGAGGTGACTGTTTCCAGATCCTCATTCATTATTTGATATAAGGATTCAGGAAATAGAGATGGACAAAATGTTCTTCTTCTTCTTATGAGTAGGCCGTGGCTTTCTCCCAAACCAGCATGTCATGCTCCCTTTGAAATGGATAGGTTTGTAATTTAAATATTGTTGACATTTTCGACTTTGAAAATGGCATGGTTTGGGGTTAGTGAAGTCAGCATACTTCCCCTTTTTGTCTTCTACTTTGTTTATTGTTCCTTCCATATGGGTAAATCTTCAGTGTTTTGATTAAAATGGTCTATTTGTTTCTTATTATATCTGCCAATCAAATGAAACTTTTTAAAATAAAAAATAAATTTTATTGAAATCTTTTGTTTCCATATCATCTTCATTTCCAAACATATTCTTCTCCTCTTCCCTACCCAGCAAATTAATTCCATACTAAAGAATAAAAAAGATAGAAAGTCAATGCATTAAACTAAGTCTGATAACATGAAATGCTTCACACCCATAGGCCTCTATTTCGACAAAGAAAGGAGATGCATTTTCATCTCTTATTAAAAACCATAATTATAACTAAATGGTGTTCAATTTCATATTTGATATTATTTTATGCTTAAAATAATTGTTTATGGGCAGCTAGAAGGCATAGTGAATAGAGTGCCAGGACTGAAGTCAGAAAGACTTCATCTTCATGAGTTCAAATCTGGCTTTAAACACTTACTAGCTATCTGACCCTGGGCGAGTCACTTACCCCTGTTTGCCTTAGTTTCCTCACCTGTAAAATGAGCTGGAGAAGGAAATGGCAAATGATACCAGTGTCTTTTCCAAGGAAATCCTAAATGGAGTCATGAAGCGTCAGACATGACTAATCAACTAAATAATAGCAACAAAACCTCCTTATAGACCAGCTTGACAATCAGACCCAACTGGAAAACTGGAAAACCATTGAACCATAACAATGATTATGTATATTTATTTCTTTGCTCCGATCATTTTGTTTCGTGTCCTAAACCTTCCCATGTTTCTCTGAATTCTTCGTAGTCATCATTTCTTAGAATGAAGTAGTGAAATTGTTCTCTCCAAAGTTACCTATGATCCCTTAATTACCAAATATTTCCTTCCCCTTTCCTCCTTCCTTCCTCCCTTCCCTCCTTTCTCAATTCCTCTTTCTTTCTTTCTCTACTTTCTTTTTCTTCATTTCCCTCTGTTTCTTCCTTTTTTCCTTCCTTTCTTTTTTTCTTTCTTTCTTCCTTGACTGAGTTTTCCTATGTCAACCATGCTGTAAGTACAAGGATTATTCGTGGGCCTAATCCTACTACTGAGTTTTGACCTGCTCTGTTTCCAACCTGGCTGTTCCAACTTTAGCCAATTTGTTGGTCCTTCCTCAAGAAGCTCATCATATTAATGCCAAATTTTAGTGTAAACTCCTGGTCTGCTTAGTCCACTACAGCTCAGACCTCCCGAGCTTAGATCTGTCAGGCTCAGCCTTCCTGGCAGCAAAGATTGCAGGCACAAGCCATGACTAACCAGTTTATTTGCCATTTCTCATGGACTTTTCTCATTCCTCGTGTTTTTTTTTTTTTACTTCCCTGCAGGCTTTGACACTGTTAATCATCTTCTCTCCAAGATACACCCTCTACTCTAGGTGTTCATGACACTGTTATCTCCTGGCTTTTCTTCTACCTGTATGACTGTTACTTCTCAATCTCTTTTTCTGAGTCTTCATTCATACTCACTAACTATGAGTGCCCCACCCACCACAAAAGCTTTGTTATGAGCCCTCTTTCTCTTTCCCTCCAGACAAGGTGTTCTTAATTTTTATTTTTGTTTCATTGACTCAGATGTCTGGTGAAGCCTATGGATTCCTTCTCAGAATAATGATGTCCTGTTTATGTTCTTAATTGAAGGAAATGCTAAATTTCGATTAGGAGTTAGAATAAAAATGCCATTTTTTTTCACAGATCCCCTGGAATCCCTGCTATATAAAATCTCACTTAGTAATCTTATCACCTTCCATGGCTTTGACTATAATCTCTATGCAGATGATTCCTAGATCTATATTTCCAACCCTAAGCTCTGTCCTGAGCTCTAGTCCCACATGACAATCAATTTCTGGACATCTAGAATTTAATATCCCTTAGTCATCTCAATTTCAACATGTATATTAAATTGAAAAGTATTTTTCACAAGCAAAGCCAATGTACCCAAGATTAGAAGGAAAGCAGAAAGCTGGGAAACAATTTTTACAATCAGTGTCTCTGATAAAAGCCTCTTTTCTAAAATGTATAGAGAACTGAGTCAAATTTACAAGAATACAAGTCATTCCCCAATTGATAAATGGTCAAAGGATATGAACAGGCAGTTTTCAGACGAAGAAATTAAAATTATCTATAGTCATATGAAAAAAAATGCTCTAAATCATTATTGATTAGAGAAATGCAAATCAAAACAACTCTGAAGTACCATATCACACCTATCAGATTGGCTAACATGACAAAACAGGAAAATTATAAATGTTAGAGAAGATGGAGGAAAATTGAAACACTAATGTATTGTTGGTGGAGTTGTGAACTGGTCCAACCATTCTGTAGAGAAATGTGAAACTATGCCCAAAGGGTTATAAAACTGTGCATATCCTTTAACCCAGCAATACCACTTCTAGGTCTGTATCCCAAAGACATCACAAAAATGAGGAAAGGACCCACATGTACAAAATATTTATAGCAGCTCTTTTTGTGGTGGCCAAGAATTGGAAATTGAGTGGATGGATGCCCATCAACTTGGGAATGGCTGAACAAGTTGTGGTATAAGAATGGAATGGAATACTATTGTTCCATAGGAAATGATGAGCAGGCAGACTTCAGGAAAACCTGGAAAGACTTGAATGAACTGATGCTGAGTGAAGTGAGCAGAACCAGGAGAACACTGTACACAGTAGCAGCCACAATATGTGATGACTAACTTTGATTGATTTAGCTCTTCTCAGCAATGCAAGGATCTAAAACAATTCCAAAGGATTTGTGATGGAAAATGTTATCCACAACCAGAAAAAGAACTATGGAGTCTGAATACATATTAAAGCATACTATATGCTCTTTTTGTTTTGTTTCTTCTTTCTCATGGTTCCTCCCATTTGTTCTAATTCTTCTTTACAACATAACTAATATGAAAATATGCTTAATGTGAAAGTATATGGAGAGCCTATATCAGATTGCATGCCATCTTCAGGAGGGGACAGGGGAGAAATTTAGAACTCAAACTGTTATGGAAGTGAATGTTGAAAACTAAAGATAAATTAATAAATTTTTAAAAATTTTAACATGTGTAAAACAAAACTCATTATCTTTCCTCCAAAATCTTCCCCTTTTCCCAATTTCCCTATTACTATCAAGACTATCATCACCCTCCCAGTCACCAAACTTCACTCTCCTCACTTACACTCAAGCCATATATCCAATCTGTTGTCAAATCTTGTCATTTCTACTTTCACAACATGTTGTGTATAAGTTCCCTTCTCCTAAGATTATTTAGAGCAATCTTTCATATAGCTCTGCACATCTCATTTTCAAGGTCAGTTGCTTTGATTGGTGTAGAATCATTGTGTTCTTTTATGTTGTTGTCTTTTGCTTCTCTTCTTCCCAATTTTCCTCCACTTTAGCATTTTTATGTCCCAGATTCATTGTTTTCTTTCATATATACCACACCTTCTACCTTTTCGGAGATATGCTTCATCATATATTCATTTATTCCTACTTTGCTAATTGTATTTATGTCACATTGAGAGGTATCATTTTATAGTGAGAACTATAATTTATGACTTAAATTAATTTGATTTCTCCATTCATATATTTCATTTCTTTTGACCTATTTCTTACTTTTGTTCTATGACATCTGGGAAGTTCATAAAATTCTGTCTTTCATCAAAATAATATTGGTTCACTTTATTCCATGTTATATTTGGTTTTTTCTTTGAGGCTTTACCCATTCTTCCTTATGTTTTTAGGATCCTTTTTCTATTTTTTGAGATATATTTCAATTGATATAGTTGGTAATTCATATAGTTTTTTTTCTTTTACTGAAGTTTTTTTTTTCTTAATAGATTTGCTGTTTCAACTTTTTTCCTGTTTTTCCCATCAATCGCTTTTTTTTCCCTCAGCCCCTCAGCTGGTCCATAGATACCCTCTTCCCAAGGTAGATCTGCTGTGCTACCTCTTCATGTTGGGGTTTATGGAGCGTTCCAGGCCATGTTCCTGCCCTCAGAAACTTTAGGGTTGAGCAGATTGGTCCCCTCAAGTTTTCTAGTTCCGATCCTATAGCTACTGCCCTCTAGTCTATGACTCTGGAAAGAGCTGTGTGCAGTGGTGAGATTCATCCAGTTCATACCAGCCAGAACCAGCACCTAATTTTAGATTGAGTTCAGCGAGCCAGTTGTTAGTGGGGATTGGGGCCTGTGAACATCAAATGAGGTGCTCCCTGAAGAACCGGTTGTCAATTTATTTGAATCCCACCACTGGCTGTGTGTATCAGTATGTTTTTCAGCCCACCTGATTTTTTTCCATTTCCTTTCTTCTTTTCCTTCATATGAGGGAATTTATGTAGGCCATTTCTTGTCCAGTATGAGAGAGAAAGTTTTCAGGTAAAATCACTATAACATGGTGATCCCTACAGTTGAGCTGGATCCTCAGGCACAAACTTGAGAGTTTGCTTGTGCTCCCATCTGGCTCATTGAGTTGGTTGGTGAGGGGCGCTGAGAGAGAGAGCTCTAAGTATTCAAATTTCCCAGTGCTAGCTTATGAGGTTCTTATATTTATGTATTAAATGTGTGTGTCTTGATGGAGTTAGATCAATTTTTTGTATTGCGAAATCATTTTTAATGACTGGCACATTATTATTTTCTTTTCTGGTTTGAGGTTGAGGAAGCTTGCAGATAGCCTGTCTATTCTTCCATATTACTGGCTACATCCTAAAATAAATTTTTTTAGAGGCAGTGAGGGTTGAGTGTCTTGCTCAGGATTACACACCTAGTAGGTGTCTGAGGCTGGATTTGAACTCATATCCTCCTGACTCCAGCTAAAACTTTTCTTGAAGCTGGGTCTGGACACATAAATCTGGGAATAATCCCTATAATGATGGTAATTAAGCCCTAGGGTCCCGATGTAACATCACGGAAAAGAGGAAATAAAGAGTTATTAGAGGGAAAAGAGAAGAGGCCCAAGGACACTGGCTTGGAAGACAATGAAAAGTTAGCAGATAAAACATAAATGAAGTACCAGCAAAAGTAATTGAGAAGAGGTCAGACAAGTACACACATACAAATGTCACAAAAACCTAGAGAGGAGAGAGTAACCTGAAGAAAGTGATCAACAGCATCTGTATATCATCTCACTTGGTTACCTAATTATCATCTCTATGAAGATAAGTCCCAGATCTATATATCTAGTCCGAATCTCTCTTCTGAGATGCAGTCCCATATCACCAACTGTCCTTTGGTTATCATAAATAGGATTATCATAACTGCCTCAAATCCAAAATGTCTGAAATCGAACTCACTCTTTCCCACTGGCCCTTGATCAAAACTTCCTGTTGCATAGAACAATGTCTCACACCACATAGAAAAATAGGTTCAAAATGGATAAATGATTTAGATCATAAGTAAATTAGAGGAGCATGGAAAAATTTGCCTGTCAGATCTATGGATAAGGGAAGAATTCATGACCAACTAAGAAACAGAGAGCATTACAGAATGTAAAATGAATAATTTTGATCACATGTATGTATGTACATATGTACATACATATACACATATATGTAAATCAATTTTGTGGGTCAATTCTCTTCCTGTGGTGTTGTAAGGCTGATGTTTTGAGTTTCTTAGACAGTCTGCGGCCAGTATTCCTATGCAGGCAACTTGGACTCCAATTCACCTGTTTGTAGAGATTCAGTCAATTTGGGCCAGGTTGAAATTTGAGGCCTGATTATACTCAAGTCAGCGTCAAAGAGCCTCACTGGGCTGCTGGGGAGCTGAGTTCTTTTAGCTCTCCTGGAGAACATGGCAACACCCAAATGGTCCTTTCAAACATTATGCATTGCCTATTTGTCAATGCATGCTTATGGAATAATTTTACTGGTACGATGCCGGCCCACTGAGTAAACTCTAGGTAATAGGTCTCAACTAATCAAGGAGGGAGTGACGGGAATAGTATGATTGTGCCACTGGCCAAGGTGAACAGTATTTGAATTCTACTTCATGGTAGCAGTAGAATGTGATGGGCGTTGATATTGACTCTATTGCTAACCCATTTAGTTTTACCTATCCCATGTATAATTATGTAATTAATGCTGCTTGTTGATGATGTATATAAATAAATATGCACAGATATAACAACGCTAAATAGCAATTTTTCTGTAACTGTAGAGTCACCAAGAATTTAGGTGAATGCCCTATGACACAGAGCCAGTATTGATCAGAGGGAGGGCTTGAACCTTCTGATTCCATGGGAAGCTCTGTGTCTACTGATCTATACTGCCTCTTGGTTACAGTCTCTGGCATTATTTATTGATTCAGTGCATATTTACTAAACACCCATGTGCAAAACACCCCTAGATATTTGAAACTAAAGGAATAAACAAGAAATCAAACCTGTATACACACACACAAATGTATGTATTATATAATGTACGATCATATTTAAGTTCAACGATTCCATATAACATTACTATCCACAGAAAGAGTAGGCACATGAGAGTGCAGAATTTAGGCTGTGGTCCCACCTTTCCTGCTAACTGGTTGTATGGCTGCTAAGCAGCACAGTGAGTAGAATGCTGGGCTTGGAGTCAAGAAGACTGATCAATCCAAGTTGAAATTTGGCTTCTTACTAGACACTTGCTAGCTGCGAGACCCTGGGCAAGCCACTTCACCCTGTTTGCCTCAGTTTCCTTATGTGTAAAATGAGCTGGAGAAGTAAATTGCAAAGCATTCTAGTATCTTTGCCAAGAAAACCCCAAATGGGGTTGCAAAAATGACCAAACAACAGCTGTGTGACTGTGGGTAAGTAGACTTCTCTCAACCCGAGTTCTCTCTCTCATCTATAATCCTTAGAGATCGGATTGGGTGATCTCTAAGGACCCTTCCAAACCTAACTCTCTATGCAGCTAGTACAACAGGGAGATGATTATTATGTCCTAGATAGAGCCATATCAAAGTCATCTGAGAAACAAAGAGGAGCCCAGGACTCTAAGACATCCCATGAAACAATAAACTTTGCTGATTTCTAGATATGGGAAGAATACACTTTTATTCTAAGCAGAGCTTCAACCTAGCCACAGTTGCTAATTGCCGTTGCTTCCTCTGAGAACTGTCACTGACTGATGGGATGGAGACCATGAATTTGTTTTCATATGCCTAGTGAAGAGAAAAGAACAAACATTTATTAGGTGCCTATTAATGTGCCAGGTACCATGCTAAATACTTTTTACAAATATTATCTCTTACCTAAACCATGTAACTCCCCCAGTATCTAACACAGTGCACTGTGTACAGTAACGATCATTTGATTCTCACAAAAACCCTGGAATGTAGGTGCTATTAGGAAACCCATTTTATAGTTAAGGAGACTCAGGCTGACAGAGTGACTTGACCAGGGTCACTCAGCTAATAGGTATATTCAAGTATCCAAACAGCTATTGCTAATGTAGCACTTTTAAGGAAGAGTATAAGAATCCCAGGCTTGACTATCCTAATGCATAGCAGGGTCCTGGAATAGTAATGCTGTATGGAATTGTTGAAGTTAAATGTGACCATATTCATTTACTTTTATTGGCATATATATATATATATATATATATACACACATACAACCACCTTGTGGCTTTTATATATTAACCAGTA
The DNA here is from genome assembly GCF_011100635.1 of Trichosurus vulpecula. NCBI lineage: Eukaryota > Metazoa > Chordata > Mammalia > Diprotodontia > Phalangeridae > Trichosurus > Trichosurus vulpecula. The sequence continues at coordinate 359,772,715 of NC_050573.1, forward strand.
AGCTAAAACCTATGTTAATAACATTCTGAAATTATCTTTCCAAAGAAAAGAAATAGAATTTAGTCTTTTGAAGGGCTAGTCTGTACCTGCTAAGGTCCATCTTTTAATGCTATCCCCAAGCCAGTCATTTAAAGAGTAGGCTTTGAAATATGATCTTTCTCTTCATAAATATTCTAATAAGAAAGATAGAGATGAAAGGGAAGTACATTCTAGATATAAGAGACTAGTTGTAGAGAGTCATGGAATTGGAAAATGGATTGACCTGTATGAGGGACAACTAGAAATTAAGATGGCCTGGAATGGAGAGCGTGTGAAGGGGAGTAATAGGAAATCAGGGTGGAAAAGTAGACAGAAGACCATGGGTATAAGGCAAAACCATTTGACACATAACAGTAGTAACCCATAATGTAGTGTAGCAAAGATCTCAAGGTAAAGAGAGACTCTACAGCTTCATCAAGGCCACATCTGTATACCCCAAGTAAAGAAGACAATGGAAACAACGAACCAAATAACACAGAACCAACAAACTAGCCATATAGTAATGGCAAACATAGGTTTGTTTTACTTGGATGATTTGATAATTGCCTGAATTACATGAATATCTTTTTATATATAGCCACAATCAGTGTTGCTCTATCTAAAACTAATGGTTCTTTGAAGTAAAGACCTCACCCAATGCAATCAAATATCTTGGTAACCTTTACCCACCTACCACATTTCAAAGGAATGCATAAAAATTTGTAGGAGATATGCCCATTTGAAATTTTTATTGGCTGCCATTTTGTTTAGAGATGGTAAACTAGACTGAAAATGAAACTTAGATTTTATTTGGATCCCTTTTTGTAGAGTACCAAATTCCCTCAAAAGCAGTCAGCTGCTCAGAATTTTATGGAACAAATGCAGAGAGACAAATATGAAATTCTTTGTGACTGAATTGAAATAGAGACTTTGTTTGCGTAAGAGCAGAGCATGGCAGAACCAGTAAGTATAATTAGCTATGTCCAGTCCATTTAGTCTCCCCAGATCAGATAGACTCTTCATTCATGCCAATTTAAGCAGTGATCTAACTCAGCTATTGGTATGTGCAACAGAGAACTGTACTATTTGGTTTACAATGACAAAAAATAATAATATTGGTGGCAAAGTAGCTATCGATGTTTATCTTCCAAGTATAAGCTCCATGAGGACAAGGATCTTATCTAAACCATGTAACTCCCCCAGTGCACTGCATACAGTAATAAATTTATTTGTCTTTTTTATTGTTGTTTATCAAAAGTTTTGCATATTTTATTATGATCAAGGGTGGGGAACCTGCAGGCTTGAGGCCTCATGTGGCCCTCTAGGTCCTCAACTGCAGCCGTTTGACTGAATCCAAATTTCACAGAACGAATCCCCTTAATAAAAAGATTCCTTCTGTAAAACTTGGACTTTAGTCAAAAGGCCACATCCTAGGACCTAGAAGGTGACATGTGGCCTTGAGGCCTCATCTTCTCCACCCCTGACCTAAATAGTGCCTTAGTGCAATTAAAATGAATGGAGAAAGAATTTGGCTCAACTTATTTCAACAAATATTTATCAAGTACCTACTATGTGCAAAGGCATTGGTGGTATTGGGGAAATAAAAACAAAAACAAAGAAGTCCTTGCCCTCAGTGAGCTTACTTTCTCCTGGAACACAGGCTCTTCCATATCACACTATAACACTCAGATTTTTTAGAAGCATGTCTGCTGTGGGGCAATATTCTACTGCAGTATCAACACACAAACTTGGAGACTGGTTTGACCTTCTTAAGAAGTTCTATTGTCAGGCCAGGATGGGCTTCCACCAAAAATCACCAACCAATAAACAAATAAACCTATAACTTGAATAGACACAACACACACAAAATGAAGTGGAAAATGAAAGAATATCTTGATATTGGGAAGTTGAGCAGAATCTTTCTTTGGCTATATAGCAAGCGCTCAATAAACACCTGAATTTTTCCTAATTTAGATATTTCAGGTAAAAGTTTACTTGAGGAGCCCGAATTATTCAGGTTATCCCCAAATTTGGTTCTCTATTTGTAGACAAAAAAATCTCATTACCAAACATCTTAAAAGACCCTAAAAGACACCATCATTTCAACAGACCTTAGATTGAATTCCATTCCTTTCTGTAGCCAGGACTTTCACCTTCCCTCATCTCAGGCTAGGTGCTTGCTTGATTTTACCCTTCAGTGCCACAAGAGAGTAGTTTCATATTGAAAAACTTGTACCAAACCAGAAACAAATGCTCAGTCAACAAAACACTTTCCATAGAGCCACCTGTAATAACATAATCTTGGAAAAAGTGAACATGTTCAAATACGTGGGGATCTGGCTCCCTCAATCCCTGCAGTCAAGTGTTTGCCCTGACAAGCTGGCAGCCTCTCTGAAGGCCAAGCTGGGAACACAGCTCCAAAATTTTTTTAAAATTATACATATTCTAATGTGTCAGCTAATATTGCCCTTCTGTGTCTTTCTAAAATATCAATCATTTCTGGGAGTTTCCCAAGACAGGTTGGATGTAATTACTAAGAAATATTTGAATGGGTTTGAATGGATCGACTGTATTCCTACCCACAGGAGGGGGAAAAAATCACACACACACACACACACACACACACAAATATGTATATATATCAAACATAGATATGTATGTTGATAATCCTCTGACTCAGAAGTGTAAATATAAATATCTCCAGGAAACTATGCTTTTTTATTGTTTTAAGGTACATCCTGGTAAGCTTAAAGCAATTTGCAAAACAAAGTATTTGTGATATAGTCATCCGTGATCTCTGCAAAGACTGAGTTTATCTTTTATTTTATTTTATTTTATTGATATTTTTGGTACCACATTCCCCCCCACCCCATTTTTTGTTTTGCTTCTCTCTCTTATTGAATTAAAACAAATGAACTAAGCAAATGCATCTGAGGTATGTATATATAATGTTTGGCCCTCAGGGAATTCTACTTGGCAGCTAGATGGTACGATGCATAGAGAATTGAACCTGGAGTCAGGAAGACCTGAGATCAAATCCTGCCTCAACTATTTATTTTGTGACCCTGGGCAAGCCGCTCAACTTTTGCCCCAATTTCCTCAACTGTAACATGATGATAATAATAGCACCTATCTCAATGGGTTGTTGTGAGGATCAAATTAGATAATATTAGTAAAGTGGTATCTAGTAGGTGCTTGGTACATAGTAGGTGCTTAATAAATGCCTACTCCATCCGAAATGTTCCACAAACTGTAACATGTAAAATAAATATCATTATGATTATTGTTGTTGCTGTTGTCATAATCATCATTGTTAGTAGTGAGAGAAGGGAGATATTTGGGGGTCCTCCGAAAGTGATACTGTTCATTTACTTTCATTTGAGTTCAGGGGCCTTTTAGGGTTATTTCCATTTCTGCTGTTATAGTCACTGTTCATATTGCTCTGTCTCTTCTCTCTGCATCATTTTAAACTTCTCTCATATTTCTGGACTTCTCATATCTCTTATTTCAGACAGTACAACAACATTCATTGCATTTACAAATCATGATTTGCTTGACTGTTCCCCACTCAGTGGGTACCCACTTTCTTTCCAGCTTTTCGCTGCCACAAAAAAATGAAGGTATGAATATGTTGGCCCATGTGGAACACTTCTTTATGCGTTTGAAGCTGACGGCAGTTTCTAATAGACTAGATACAGCCTATTCTTTGAGGAGTTAGATTGTAATGGGAACTTGGCCTAGACAAGATATGTAGAGCCAGCCATCATCATCATCATCATCATCATCATCATCATCATCATCATCATTTATTATTTGATATTTTACTGTGCTACTTTTGTGGAATAAACATAGCCAGTGAGTCTAACTTCACGAGTGGGTCAATGAATCTACTTGAGAGGGGAATGGAGGGGTCACTGAAAGAGCACCACACTGAGAATCAAAAGACCTAGATTTGAATCCCAGATTGAGCACTTAGTATCTATGTGACCTTGAGCAAGTTATTTTAGCTTCTCTGAGTCTCAGTATCTCCATCTGTAAAATGAGAGTAATAATATTTCCTATGACCTATTTTATAGTACTTCTATGAGGATCACTTCATAAGCCTTAAAGTTATATATAAAGGTAAGCTATTCTATCTCAAGCGTAGTTTGAAATAGGTGAAAAAAATGAACTGGAATTGTTTCTTCTCTATCTTGACCAGGGTTTCCTAAGCCACTTGTGTTTCACCTTTTAGGAGAATATACATGTTTAGGTGTAAACCTCTCAAGATCAGAGGTGGATACAAAGCAAATAAAGTTCCTTTCTTCTTTATTCCTCCCAAAACGTTGGTTAAATGATGGCATCTTGGGAATTCATCATGTTTGTCATTTTTTTCTAATGGCATTTGTACAATTCAGTCTGAGTACAACTCCTCAGTACAGGATCACACTTCGGATCCACAAGAAGTTGATTTGTCTCCTTTAAGTCTGAACAGTTTTTGCCCAGACCTCCTGGAAGTGGCTGTGGTAAAGGATCAGCAAGATCTGAGTAAACTGATGTAGCATCTCCTCTGGACTGTTCTCTTAATTTGCATTCACACTTTTATTTTGGATCCCCAGAGGGTGGATGGTGCCTTGAGTTTCAAGGAGAGTTTTCATGGATACACAAAAGTAGGTACTCCTACTATTACAACTATTATATGAGTCCCTACTAGTCCATTTCTCATCAATAATCAACTAATAGAAACAATTAGCTTTTAGAAAAAGTACTTACTAAAATGGCATAGTAAGAATGGTAGCCACAAAATATTCCTCTCACAAGCTTAAGGGTCACTCTCTCATAAATACATGCAGTATCAGGCAGAAGTTGCCAAATATATGTGTGTGTATGTGTGTATGTATATGTGTATGTATGTATAAATATATGCACATATACACATATATGCATGTATGTATATATGTGTATAGATGTGTGCATGCACATACATAGTAGTAAAGTGCATGTGTAGGGAACACATGTGTGCAACTTTGATACTACAGCACCTGGAAGATCTTTCCCTCAATTTCTGTAGCTTAGTTCTTGATTTCCATTCCTAGCTTTTCTTTGAGTCCATAGCCAGCTCTCTTCTCTGGGGCCAGGGGTCATGTCCTTTAAAGCTGCTTCTGTCTTCAAATGTCTATCCCTTCATATCTGTGTATTTTGGATTTCATCTTTGCTTCCTCATTTGTGCCTCGAAGTCTCTCAAAATGACTCTTTCAACTGCTATATAGAGTGTCTCTTTCTGGGTGAATAGTTCTGCTACTAGATACCATGACTGTGGGAAAGGGAAGAAAGAGAAATCCCTTCCTCCTGGTACTTCCTAAAACAATTGTTAGTTCCTTCTCCTCTCCTCCTCCTGCTCCTCCTTCTAGTGGGAATGACTGATTCTCCCAACCAATAATTAGATATTTCCTAAATGGTGTAAATTTCCTTCATCTAATGGCCAAGGCCCCAGAATCCTCTCAAATTGATTATGGAACTTCAAACCTTGTTGTGAGGTTCTAGGGAAACTCTTTAACTCTTCCTTCGCAGATGCAAATAGGCACAGTACATACATGCATTTCTAAGTCTTCAAATTTGCATTACCCTTGGGGAAATTTCCTGCTATGATTTTTTTAATTTGGAAAAAAAAAACAGATTGGTATTCATCCAGACTCCATTTTAGTTTTTCTTCCAAACTGAAGGAAAGTGAAGCCTGAGAACTGATGCTTTGATGCTTCTATGCTGAGACCTAGGAAGCTGCTGACCTAAAGTAAGTGAGCTGAAGTACCTCTGAGCTATTTTTGGACTGATGGATGTTCTGGGCTATGAAACAATATGATGATGAGTTCAAACAGATAGAAACTCCTATGCTTTCCTCTCCCTATTTCCTCTGAACATTTGCTGAGAAATTTCCCATGAGTTCTAAAAAGCTTGCCAAATCCTTCCCTTTTAATCCTACCATTCTGCCCATTGGGAGGAAGTTTAAAAGGAAAAGGGAATCAACCCAAGCTGCAACAAATCCTGCAGCCTGTTCTTTGAAAGTCTTTTCACCATTTATTTGGTTTTATATGCTGATTGTTTCAACAAATCACATGATCATTGAGTTACTTGTTAAATCCTATGGGGGAGGGAGGTGTCATGAATGAGGGGGGAAGAATCCAAGCACAGGATGGGGGCTTGAAGAGCAGGGATGAGAGGGATCTCATGTTTTTGGTAATTTATGACCCTATTTCTAGATCTCTGGAAGTTGGGGACCAGTTCAGTCACATGTAGTCTAAGAAAAGAGCTTGAATGGTGGTAGAGAATAGGAAATACACAGAGAGTCACAGCATCAGTTAGTGGCCAAGTAATTTAGCACATCTCCTCACAGCTGGATAATTAATCTGTAAGTAGCAGAAAACAGGGGAGTAAGTCAGGTGTAGATGTATGGATATACTTTTAGATGCAATATTACATATATCTCTAGTATTAACTATGATATAAAATCAATATTTATGGAAAACAAAGAGCAGAGTGAGATTAGGGACTAGTTAAAATACACTTTGGAGCAGTGTATTTTAACAGAAGCTATGTGTTAAGAACTTTACCCTTTTGTTTAGTCATCAGGGTTCCACAGCACAGTGAGCCACTGGAGTGTTGTATAAGGAAGATTTGACACTGTACTGAGTTCTCGATTTTCAAATCCAATGAAAAGGGAAAAAACAAACCCTTTATTCTTTTATCCATTCAACTTCCCCATCCCCCCTCCAAGAGCCTAAACTTACTTGAGAAAATCACATTTGCAGAGTTTAAAACAAATTCTACTTCTAATTTTGATTCAATTTCACAAGCATTTATTAAGTATCTAATATATATGTATATGTAATGGCAAGCAGGACTTTTCACTGTTTTTTCTTTTGGAATGCTTCTCAGCACTAAGGCAATCAACTACCCTTGATTGAGTCTTGCCTTTGTTTCAATCAAGAGTCTTTGATTGAATCAAGAGTCTTTGATGACCTGCTCAAGTCACAAGAAAGCCTAAGTCACATCAGTTTCAGTCACATGGTTGTGACACCCTCTGACCCTGAAGAAGTGTATATATACTTTGAGGTTAGCACTTTGCTTTGAGGTCTCACTAGTAGGAAGAATGTTCCTGTGACTTTGCCCGGATGACACTCTGAGTAGCCGTTAAGGACCCCCCACCCCCCACCCCACCCCCGGCTTTGAAAACCCAGACATTGGTGCTTCTCTCTCTGGCAACTATGTATTGTTGCTATGGACAGACAGAAGCCCTGTCTGCTGATTTGTGTTATTTGCTCTGTTTATATAATTTCTGCTTGTAATTTCTGTTTGTGTTTTCTCTGAAGTTCAGGGTGCTGACTTTTTCCCTTGAACTAAGTGAATGATATATGTATGTTTAATTAAAGTGAGATTGTAAACCCCTTAAAGTTGCTTTCTTAGAAAAGCAGATTAAAGAATCTGTGCTAGCAGCCCTCCTGTGTGCTGGTGTTATTGGCCTTATACCTCCACAGCAGCTGCAAGCAGCATTGTTATTACAGTATACACACATATATCTGTGTACATAAATTTATATATCTATATCTATATATGTGTATATCTGTCTATATCTATCTCAGGGGTGGGAAACTTGTGGCCTTGAGGCCATGCATGGCCCTTTAGGTCCTTAAGTGGAGCCCTTTAACTAGATCGGAACTTCACAGAACAAATCCCCCTTAATAAAAGGATTTGTTCTGTTAAACTTGTAATCACTCAAAAGGCTGCACCCAACAACCTAGAAAGCCACATGTGGCCTTGAGGCCTCAGGTTCCCCACCCCCAATCTCTCTCTCTCTCTCTCTCTCTCTCTATCTATCTATCTATCTATCTATCTATTGGTGCTGGGGATAAGAGAACAAAAACAAGAGTCTCCGCCTTCAGGGAAATTACATTCAACCAGGAAGGAAAAGCTTGTTCACAGTTAAGTAAATACAGCCTATATAAAAAGTAAATACAATTTATCATTTGAGAAATAAACTCTCCTTTCTAATATGCAAAATGGGTCTCTTCAATTGTCCTTGATTTCCAAATTTTCCTTGAATCTTCTTCCAAACACATGGCTCTAGGTTATGCCTAAAAGGGAGGCCATGTGAGTTCATTTGAATAGAAATTCAAAATACCTTCTCTGGGTAAATCTACCATGACATGATCACCTCATAATCACTCCAGAGAACATTTCAATGCTTTCTTTATTCTTCTGCTCCAAACCCAAGGAAAAGTAAGGATATTTACTTTGCTCTCTGATAAGTGAATATTATTGCATGTACAGGACCAAATTGTCTTTGTCCTGGCTACCTCACAAAATCATAAACTCTTGGAGTGTATAATTGGTGCTTTCTGTTTCCTTTCTAATTTATCACATCTTGAGCACTCAGCCAAAATAGGGAGTTCAAAAATGCTTTCAGTTAATAGCCCTTTAATCAAGACCCTTCTCTACCACCAATATGTATTCACTGGATGCCATCTAACCTTCAGATTTTGGAAATAAAACACTGGAGGGAGGGAGATACTGTCATAATATACAGGAGACAGGTGAATAGTAATAATGCTATCCTTGAGCTAATTTAAAAAGTTATATCTAGTCCCCTGTGTCGTGTTAGTCTGTCAAGTGTAAAAGCAATTTAGGTAGTAAAACTAAATTACAAAGCATTTAGTCTGCTACAATTACTCATTTTGCTTGATTTAGAAAGTTTCCTTACTTGCTTATCCTTAAGTACATGTATAGTGGTGGGGACATTCTCACTCCCCCCACCCAAATTACTAAATCCAACCCTCCTGAAACCTTTTAGGTAATGTACTATTTATTCATCCTAGAGTACAGTTAGAACTGGGAAGAACAATTAGAAAATTAACAAATGGTGCTTCTGGTTTTACTAATATTTAACGTTTAGAATTTAAGATATTTATATATGAAAGTGTTGACAGAATTTAGCTCCCTGGAGTGTAATGAAGACTTGTGAAATTCAAACATGTTAGGGAAACACAAGCACTAATGGTCACTAATGGCCTGTAATCAAAGTATAATCTATTAGTTAAACACACAAAGTTCTATGTTGTTGAGGTTTGATTTTTTTAAAGTATAAACAGAGGTCAATTTGCGATGCTTCTGGCCATTAGCTAGTACCCAGTCTTAGGCACAAACTATATAAGACTGACCCCAGTTGGTAGAGTTATAAGTTATATTGGTCATAGGTGACTATTAAACTAGAGGATAAAGTAAGACATCTTCAAAGAGGTGACTGACTTTACTACAGTTTTAAGAACTCCAATAAATCAGCTAAAATAATATTATGCTAGAAGTACTTACCAATCACAAAACCAACCATGGGCAGCTTCTACTAAAAAAAAGGTATGATATTTCCTTGATTCTCTGATAAATGAATATTTGTGTTGGCAAAAGATGTGGGAGAAAGCTAGCTAAGCTGAAGGACCAGTGGGACAACTGAAAACAGCAGTTTTAAGCAAAAACACAATCCAGCTTCTGTGGTTTCCAAAGCAAGAAACTCAGTGACCTCATAAAAGAGGCCTACACCCATCATTGGGAATAGTAAATCCTAGGAAGGCAGGTGCAATGAGAATTGAATCAAAATCGATGTCTTATTCTACTAGATCCTCCCTCCTGGATTGTTGACTCAATTTGGAACAAAGATAATCTGTCTCCGGCCCATCCAAGAAGGCTGAATCAAAGGGTGAAGTGTGAAGAATTCCATAGCCTAGACTCCAGGTGAGTCATAGGAAGTTTTCATTGGAATTAAATTAGCAAATAATTATTCTCAATTCATTGTTCTAATCAAAAAATATTTATTAAACTGCTTTCTTTATGCCAGACACTGTGCTCAGTGCTGGGGATACAGAGATAAAAAAAACTAAAGAGGCCCTGCCCTCGAGGAACTTGCATTCTATTGGAGGAAAATATGTACATAGATGAGTGTGTATGTATGAGTATGTACATGTGTGTATACATTTATATACACATATACATGTGTATGTGTGCATATACACACGTATATAAACACAGGTGTGCATATGTATAGGTATATACATATATGTACCTATATAAATACCTGTGTTTATATAGGTACATATATACACGTATGCACATTTTAGTGTCTTGTAATATTTAATCAACCTTGGTACTTATACCTCATCAGGAACTTACACCCTTCTGATTGGAGGGCAGAGCCATAAGTTCCAAAACCTTCATTTAAGGTGGGCATCCAAGCCAGCCATCTCCTCTTTTCCCTATGGCCTGTACTTTTTGGTTGTCATCATCATGTTCCCACCTACCCTCTTCCTTCTCTCTTTCCCCTCCCACCCCACCAAACTTTTCAGCTTCCTTTGGTGTGTTGTTCCCCTCCCCGCCATTAGTTCATAAACCCCTTTGTTTTTCATATTTCTATACCTTATTGCATCATGATCAGCTCTACATATCTTTAGGAGACTTTTAAACTGCCCAGCACATGGGAGGTGCTTAATAAATATTAATTAACTGACTGACACGCACACACAAAGCAATTTCTTGAGAAGGAGCGGAGAGACCTCAAGTAATACAACTGATATCTCCAAGACAGGCAACGTGGTATGTGGAGTCAAAATCAACCCAAGTTGGAACCTGGCTGCTGTACTCACTAGCTTCCCATGATCCTTTGATCCCAACTCTCAGCACCTACATCTGTAAAACAGAGATAACATATTTATGTTCCTTATCTCACATGGTTGCTGTGAGTAAAGTATTTTATAAGATGTAATATGCTATAGAAATGTGAGCTACAACTAGAAATTCGAGAGGAGAGAGGAGAAGAAGACATATTGGAAGACTAGTAAATTGTTACCATTGGCAAAGCCCCCGGAGTTCCTATGCGGCTGATGCTGCCAACTGCTAATCTGAGTGATTATTGCTAATAACACCTTATACTTGAATAGTGTTTATTTTTATAAAGTGCATTCAAAGCTATTACTTCATTGAAGTTTCTCCATAGCCCTATATAAATTGGTAATACAGATATTTATTCCACATTTGTTTTTCTTCCCTTCTTTCTCAAAGTGGACCAATGACATGACTAGGGTAATGTCTTAACTTGCACATGAATTAGATTTAAATGAGGTAGAGGTTCCCAAACTCATCAGCTTCTCTCATTCCTCCAGAGCCATCGAAGTCCAATGCTAAGCCCAGGATGCAGAGTGCAACCTTGGCCTTTCTAAATGAAGGTCTTTTCCAGATCTCAGTTTGTCTGCTGGCAATGCCCATTTGATGACTAAGGGCTAGGTAAGAATGCAAACAAAAGAAAGCCTAATTCGCCATCACAAAAATATCAATCTGGCAGGGGAAGACCCTCAAAGTCTCTGGCCTGAACAGAAAACAATTGCTATTTATTTTCCTTCTAAGCCATCAAAATCTAAACAATGAGCCAAAGAGGCTTGGGCAGAGAGCTATGACTGGCCATTCAGCGAAAGTCAGGAGTGACTGGGGTTTAAAGACTAGTCAAGTAGCTCTATTTGAAACACAATGGGCTTTTTAAAAGCCTGTTTTTTCAGAGCTATATTTCAAGAAATTGTAAGTGAAAACTGCATAGGACAAAAAGTAATTGTCTCAGCTTTTTGAAAAAAAAGTCTGTGTCTACTCTTCCCAGGGACTGATGTGAGAATGTGACCCAAAGGCAATGGGGGAAAATATATTACTATTCTTGCCAAATCTTCGAAGTATATATTGCCTTATCAAAGCTAATCTGTTATTTGGCTAAATGGAACTGGGACATTAACTACTGATGGTCAATGCTGGGGGAGGGGGGGTGGCATGGGGAGCAACCAGAATGAGAGCTCAAATTGATGGCATTAGAGAAGAGATACCCCAAATTCCCAGGGATTACCCTTAGGAAAGTGAGGGGGAAATGTAGCCAACCTCATTAAGAGAGTATAGCCAAGAGTTCTGGATACAATGGAAAGAGTACTAGATTTGATGTCAGAACTGCAGCAAAATCCCAGCTCTGTGTCTTATTATTCATGTGACTTTTTACCAAGAAAAGGTCAAAAATGGATACATGACCTAGGTATAAAAAGAGAGATCACAAGAAAATCAGAAGAATGTGGAACATATTACTTATCAGACTATGAGAAGCAAAAGAAGGAATTCTGTTTCCACAGGATTAAAAGTACCCCCAGCTTTGAGTGATAACAAGAATGTAAATCAGAGGTGACTGTTCTAAGTAGAGCTGTGATCTAGCAGAACCAGGCTTCTGATCAGGTAAAAGGAAAGAAGCTTGTATGCATGCTTAATGAGCTGTTGGAGGTGGGGAAACATATCAAATAAAAGAACATGAAGTGGGTGGTTCAGGAGGCTGCATCCAGCCAATGGAGAGGAAGGGGAAGAAATTCAAATCAGGATGGTTATAAAAAGAGTTTGTAATTGTCTTGAGGTGTGCTTGCACCTACAAAGTGACCTTTTTTTTTTACAAGGAATTAAAGGCCAAGTCACCCATCAGAAATGACATGAAATAAGTATCTTTTATTTTTCTAAATTCACTCATGGCCAGGAGAAATTCTTAGTAAGATGATTATTTCTAACAAGACTTATGGATAGGCAAACAATTTATAAATAAACAAGAGATAGAAAGCAAAGTTAGGTGTAAAATGGATAATTTTGATCACATTAAATTTAAAAGGGTTTGTAAAAATAAGACAAATGTAGCCAAGATCATAAGTAAAGCAAAAAATTGGAGGGGGGATTTTATAGAAAGTTTATCAGACAGCTGTCTCATATCAAAAATATATAAAGAACTTTGTCAGATCTTTAAGAATACAAGTCATTTCCCAATTGATAAATGGTCAAAGGATACAATCAGGCAGTTTTCCAATGAAGAAATCAAAATAATTTATAGTCATATGAAGAAATGCTCTAAATCATTATTGATTAGAGAAATGCAAATTAAAACAACCTTGAGATATCACTGTATACCTACCAGATTGGCTAAAATGATTGACGGGGAAAAAACAAATGTGGAAAAATTGGGACACTAATTCATTGTTTGTGGAATTGTGAACTGATCCAACCATTTCAGAGAGCAATCCAGAATTGTGCCCCAAAAGTTATTAAACTACCTATGCCCCTTGACCCAGCAATACCACTACTAGGCTTATTTCCAAAGATGATCAGAAAAAAAGGAAAAGAACCTATATGCTCTAAAATGTTTATAGCCTCTCTCTTTGTGATGGCAAAGAACTGGAAATTGCAGGGATGCCCATCAAGTGGGGAATGGATGAACACATTGTGGTATATGATTGTGATGGAATACTACTGTGCTATATGAAATGATGAACCAAATCTTAGAAAAAACATGGAAAGACATACATGAAATAATGAAGAGTAATAGAAGCAGAACCAAGAGAACATTGTATACAGTAACAGCAATATTGTTTTAAGAATGACTTTGAGTGAATAAATTATTTTGACTATTATAAATACCCAAATCAACTACAGATATATGAAGGGAGATGTTATCTACATCCAGAGAAAGAACTGGTAAGTAGAAGTATATATAGAACAATTTTACATATATAGATATATATCTATTTGTGTCTAATGGCAACCATCTCTAAGACAGGGAAGGAGGGTAGGGAAGAAAAAAGGAGGAAAAAAAGAAATGTATATGATAATTTTGTTGTCTATTTGAAAGGAATAGCAAGTTGTACATAGTAGATTTGCCAGTTCATGTGCAATCATCTTTTTTTTATTGTACTGTATGGTAGAAATGCTTGGGGGTTTTCCCATAAATTAAAAAGAAAATAATTGTTTTAAAAAAGGAAGTACCTTGTCCTCTCTGGGATTTAGTTTCCTCATCTGTAAAATGAAAGAGTTGGAATAAATGACTTCTAAGATATCTTCAATATATAAACCTATTATCCTTTGATCCGATGATCTCTGAATTCCCTTCCAACTACTAATCTTTTGATCTGTAAACTAACAGGGTCAGGAAAGGATCAGGAAAAATCTATAGGAAGAGGTGACTTCTGGAAGCTAGCTAGGTGGTATCTCAAAGAAAAGCTGATAGATAAATAGATAGATAGATAGATAGCTATGAAGTCAATAGAAAAAGTAAGCTGGAGCAACCATTCTGTAGCTGCTTGAGTTGATGAGAACCAGTAAATGGAACCAAATCTCTGTGATGCACAGATTAAGGACACCATAGTTAAAGGAAATCCATAGATAATCCTTGCACATTGCATGCAGTCTCTAAATAAATGCTTGTTGAATTGAATAATTCAACTGCTTGCACAAAGTTGCAGGAGAGGTGCATGGGAGGGGGAAGGGAGGAGAAGACATCCAGTCAGAATTCTGGGGTAAACTAGAGCCCTCAAAGGCACTTCCCCTTTGCTTTCACTGGCCATTTTCATTCATTTCCTTTACTCAAGGGTGAATTGTCCAAATGCTTTACTCTGTTCCTCCTCCTTCACTGTCTTTTGCTTTTCTCTACATTCATATTACCTCCAAAGGAAGCCATAGCCTGGGCAAAACACCCTCTCCACAGCTGTCAAGGCATAGTCCCATGATATCAAGACCACTGTAGTTTATTTTCCCCCTAGAGGAAAAAAAAAAGAGGATTTCCCATCCTTCCCCATCTCATCTTCCTACCCTTCTCTGCACATCTGTTTTAGCCCTGATAATCCTGTTATGGGAAGGTAGCCTTTCTGGTGACTGACTAGCTCTCTTCTAGAGATTCTCCCTCCTGCTATGGACACAGTAATTAAATCAATTCAACCACTGCCTTGGGAAAAAAAAAAAAAACAGGTTAAGTAGCTAACTAGTTACCCTATGGATCAATTTGTCAAAAACAAAAGTTCTTCTGATAGCAACCATGTCCCTGTATGTGTTGTCTCCTCCTGTTTCTAATAGGTAAGCTCCTTAAAGGAAGGGACTGCCTTTTTAAAAGTTGTATTCCCCAGACATTAGCACAATCCCTGGCTTTTCATTTCTACATTCCATTTGTTGATCAGTCATTTTTCAGTTGATCTGACACTTTGTGACCCCATTTAAGGTTTTCTTGGCAAAGATACTAAAGGGTTTGCCATTTCCTTCTCCAATTCATTTTACAGATGAGGAAACTGAGGCAAACAAGACTGAGTGACTTGCCCAGGGTCACACAGCTTGTAAGTGTCTGAGGCTGGATTTGAACTCAGGAATATAAGAATTCCTGACCAGGTTTACCCCAATACCAATATTTGAATGATGGGACTCTGTTCCTAAGAGACAGAGCAGTACAATAGAAAGGTACTGGATTTGGAGTCAGAGAGTATAATGAGCTTGACCAAGGAGGCAGCAATGAGAAAAGGAAGGAAGCGGTGGACAGACAAGGGAAATGTTGCAAAGGAAGAATCAACAAAACTTTGTTTCTAATTTGAAGTGGACAGGGAGGACAAAGGAGTGTGATAATTCAAAAATGACTCTAAGACTCTGAGTCTGAATGATTGAGAGAATGATGGTAGCCTTAATCCACACAGAGAAATAAGGAAAGGGATACAGTTCAGGGTGGACAGCAGCAAGGCAAAGAGAATGCGTTCTGTTTTAGCCATTTTGAGTTTGAGGTAAATGGTGGGGACCTTAGGTAGAATTGTCCATGAGGCATTTGGAAAGTGGGCTAAGTTCTTCAGGGAGGGCCAGGGAAACAGATTTGGGAGTCACATGTACAAAGAGTCATGAGGAAATGGATGAGATATAGAAAAGAAGGGATGAGGACTAATCCTTGAAGATGCTCACATTTAGGGGGTAGAAGGAAGAAGAGGGGCCTGACAGACTGATGAAAGAGGTGGGAATAGAACCAGGATATTGGCATGCCATTGAGGAGGAGGGGGGAATAAAGTTTTAAGAAAAAGAGTGCTGTCACCAATGTCAAATGCTCAATGAAGGTGTGTTGCTTTTTTCCCCAAGCCCCTTGATGACCTAATGTCTCCACTAGTAGTCTCCATTAGAAAGTTCAAGAAGAATGAAGACTGAGAATAGATCATTAGGTTTGTCAACTAGATCATTTGTGAGCTTTGAGATCTAGGATTCAATCTTAATGTATAAATGAAATTGATTCCATAAAGAACTCACAAAAGCAAGGTCATATTAAAGAGATACTTTAAGGGAGAGGTTCAAAGCCATTTCTTTTCCTTTGGAGGTATGTGAAAACTAAGAGAGAGAGAGGGAGAGGGAGAGGGTGGGAGAGAGAGAGAGAGAGAGAGAGAGAGAGAGAACCATCAAATAATTCTTAGAAGAACTGATTCAATATTTAGTTACCTTGAATCCTTTGACTACTTTCATGGCATTTTATGTGTCTAGTGAGCACATATTACTGAAAAAAATATTTGGATAGACTAGTGGCCTTTTCCAACCAACAGCAAAGAAAAATAAAAATTTTAAAAGAAAAAACTCAATCCTCAAGTTGACTGATGAGGGAAGGTAAGAACACCATTCATGAAGGGGGGAAATGCCATTTTTTTCTTCAGATTTCTGTTTATTGACTTTTCCCGGGCAAACCCTGCCCTCTGAGGAAAGGAAGAAAATTGAAAGCTAAATTAACATGCATGATGTTTGCGGTCACTAAAAAGGGTTGAATGTTCAAGGCACGCCCTCTAGAAGCTGGTTAGCTCTTCCCAAGCATGAAGCCCACAATTTAGATCCCTTCCATCATATTGATGCTGGTACTGATTAGGTCATAAGTTCCCAGATAATGCCTTCAAACACCCAGTTGAGAATCAAAGAAATTAGGAGATTCTTCCACATTTGTATAGGTTTCTTTTTCTACAAAAATATGGCTTTTTAATAACAGTGTGAATTAGTTAACAATAAACTATAAAAGATAAAGAAGCATAGAAGTAACCATTAAGAACAAAATTTAGTCATAATCATTAAATTTTGGAAAATATATTAGGGTTCATGTGTTCCAACTCCATTATTTTACCTTCTACATAGAGTGCTAGAAGAGGCATTTAATAAGTGGTTATTATGTGCCGCAGACTGTGCTAATTTGGGGGAATATAAAGAAAGGCAAAAATCAGTCTCTGCTTTCAAGGGGCTCACAGTCTAATGGGGGAGATTACCTGCAAACAACTTTATAAAAACAAGATATATACAGGAAAGATTGGGAATAGCCTCAGAGGGAAGTCATTAGCATTAAAAGGGACTGAGAAAGTCTTCTTGTAGTGCCATCAGCAGCTGTGGTGCCAAAATGGCTGGAGATGGCTGAATGCCGTGGAGAGTGAAAAGAAAAACATGGGCCAGCCGGTAGGGTAAAGAACAGCTCCGTTTATTTAACTGAGGGACAGGGCTTATATACCTTTTAGGCAAGCAGAATCATCAAATCCACATGTGAGGCATTTGCATAATGCATGACTTCCTTGTGCTTTTGTTCGCCTTTTGCCAGAAACAATATTGTGTTAATAGCCCACAGGTGGTATTTAGCACACATGTGCCCTGGGGGATTTGGAGAGAGCAGGTGTATACCAAGAAAGCTTGAAGAGCCTTCATCCTGAGCAGCACGTGTATGCCAAGGCAGGGGGATGAAGAGCGAAAGGGCTGAGTTATCAGCCCAAGGGCCAGAACAGGCCTCTGGCCTGTATCTTATCCTAGAATGGACTTTCTCAGAGCTGGCCCTCTACATTGTAGGAGGTAGAATTTTAGCAGGGACCTGAAGGAATCTGAGGAAGTAAAGATGAGGAGGGAGAAAATTCCAGGCATGAGAGACAACCAGTAAAAATGCCCAGAGTCAGGAGCTTATGCCATCAAAATTTACCTTCCTTTGGAGAGGACAAGGACAAGGAGAGGTAAGTTACCCAACTAGCTGGGTACCCTTTCAGGCAGCTCCAACTACTCATAGGTTGTGTTTGTCCTTCATTTTCCAAGAGGACCAGGACATCAGGGAAGTGAAGACATGACTCGCAGTTGACTTTGATTTAAGTGGAAGAGAGTAAAGTGTAAGAAGATAAGAAAGATGGGAAGGAGCCCAGTCATAAAGGGCTTTAAAAGCCCAACAAAGGATTTGATCCTAGACATAATAGGGAGCCCCTGGTGCATATTGAATGTAAAGTGGGAAGAGGAGAAGGAAGGCAGTGGTGATATGCTCAGTCCTATGCTTTAAGAAGAGCAATTTGACAACTGATTAAAGGGTTAACTAGAAAGCTGGCCAAGAAGACCTCAGGTCCAAGTCTTATCTCTGACGCATACCACCTCTATAACCTGAGCAAATCATTTAACCTCTCGTAGCTCTATGTGTTTCCCTAAAACAGTAAGTTGCAGAGAAAGTGCTGACCTCATTTGCAGATGAACTATTCTCTTTCTGTATTTCTCTGTATTGATGACATCTCAGGTCCAATCTCTACCCCTATAGAATGCTAGACCTGAAGTTGGGAAGAACTGGGTTCAAATTCTGTCTCTGAATTTTAGCTATGCTGTTATGGGTAAATTTCTTCATTGGGCCGCAAGTTCTTGAGGGCAGGGACTGGCTTTTGCCTTTCTCTGTATCCCTGGCACGTAGCATAGTATGTTAGTAGCTGCTTTAAAAATGCTAGCTGATTCACTGACAGCCAACATCTCTGAACCTCCATGTCCTCATCTGTAAAACGGGGATGATAATACCTAAAGAGCTGTCATGGGGATCAAATGATATCGTTTAAAGCACTTTGTATCATGTACATTAACAACAGCAACAATTAAAATACAGCTGAGAAAAGTGAGCTCTGGAGAGGTTAAGTGATTTGCCTAGATTTTTGCCATACCTAAAGAAAAAGAAACGTCTAGGTACTCGAAATTGTTGTTCATTTTTATTTTCCTCACCTTATTACACTTTCTACCCTCTCAGAAAAACCTTTAACTTTCAGAAAATTCTGACTCTGCCTACAAGTTACCTTTCTTATTCCAGAGAGGAATCAAAAGGTTTTCAGAAGCATTAATTAAGCTCTTTAATGCTCTGTCCAAGGACATGGCCTAAAGCATGAAGCTCACTCTCATCAGTCTTTGTTGCAATGTTTTGTTTCTTACTCTATCCAGTCAAATATTACAAATATTATTATCTCCACTTCATAGTTGAGGAAACTGAGGCAAATAGAGGTTAAGTGACTTATCCAAGGTCATACAGCCAGTAAGTATTTGCGGCTGGATTTGAACATAGGTCTTTTTGACTCCAGGCCAAGTTCTCTATCCACTGCACCACCAGCTGCCTCTGGTGCCCAAAGGAAATTGGACTTTTTCATTTCTTTCCTCTCTATCATATGAACAGAAGAAACTCAAGAAACATCGAGTCCCTGTGTTTCACATTTCCCCACGACCTTCTTTCTCTTCCACTGACTATCTGGTTACTTAGGTGACTCAATGGCTGACATATCACTCTCATATCAATGACTTTCTAGACTAAATTTCCTACTCCTTTACCATAAATGTTATCGACATGATATGCAGCGGCATTTTGAAAGCTGATTTTCCCCAGGTACTTTTCCTGACAGGAACAAGTCTTTTCCCTTTCTGAACAATTAGTCAATAAATATTTGTCAAGCACTAGCTCTGTGCTAAGCACTTGGGATAGAAAGAGAGGCATAAACATTACCTCTGCCCTCAAAGAACTCACATTTGAACTAGGGAGACAACATGAAAACAATTATATAAATATGAGATATATAGAATACAAATGGAAGGAGAGGTACTAACAGTTGGAAGATGGAGTAGGTGGGGGGGCTAGGAAAGGCCATTTGGCAAAGGAAGATTTAAGGTGAATCTTAAAGGAAGCTAGGGGAGTGAATAGTTGGAGGCATGGGAGATTGCCAGTGAGTCAGTCAATTAACATTTACTAAGCATCTGCTTTGTACCAGGCCCTGTGCTAAGCCCCAGGGATACAAAAAAAAGGCAAAAGACAGTCCTTGCCTATGTGGAGTTCACAATCCAATGAGGGAGACAAGATGCAAACAACTACATACAAACAAGACATGTGCAGTTTGGATTGGGGTATAGGGAAGGCACTAGAATTAAGAGAAATCAGGAAAGGTTTCCTGTAGAAGGTGAGAGTTTATCTGGGACTTAAAGGAAGCCAGGGAAGCCAAGAGAGGAAGATGAGGAGGTAGAGAATTCTAAGCATGGGGTGGGGGGCCGCCAGTGAAAATGCCTGGAGTTGAGAGATAGAGTGTCTTGTTTGGGGAACAGCAAAGGGGTCAGTGTCACTAGGTCCGCAGAATACATGAAGGGTCCTAAGATGTAAGAAGACTATCCAACCATTTTGGAGAGCAAACTGGAATTATGCCCAAACCTGCCTATACCCTTTGACCCAGCAATATTACTACTAGGTCTATTTCCAAAAATTATTAGGAGAAAAGGAAAAGAACCTATCTGTTCTAAAATATTTATAGCAGCTCTCTTTGTGGCAGCAAAGAACTAGAAATTGCAGAGGTGCTCATCAGTTGGGGAATGACTGAACAAGTTGTGGTATATTATTGTTCTGGAATACTGCTAGTCTATAAGAAATGATGAGCTCGATGATCTTAGATAGACTTGCATGAAATAATGAAGAGCAAAACGAGTAGAACCAAGAGAACATCGTATACAGTGACAGCAGTGCTGTTTTAAGAGCAAATTCGAGTAACTAGGTCATTTTGACTATTATAAATACTCAAATTAACTACAAAGGACCTATGAAGAAAGATGTTATCTGCAACCAGATCAAGGATTCTGGTCAGAATATTCATTGCTTACCACCAGAGGGAATTGGCTTTGTCAGTTATCAAAGGACATAGTGGAGATTTGCTACATTATGATAGGATTTGGCTATAAAGAATGAACAATTATTGTTGTAAACAATATTGGTGGGGAAAATGACTACAATGTAAAGATAAAAGCTGACAATAAAACATATTGAAAACAATATTTAAATTAACGTGATGTGTCTGTACCTGTGCTCATTTTTCTTTTTCCTCAGAGAGCAAATTTTAAAAGAAAAAAATTATTTTAAAAACTCAACTTTGATTAATACACTTGTTAAGAACAAGGGTTGTACAAAAATCAGTGAATAAGCATTCATTTAGCACCTACTGCTAGTACTCCAGCACTGGAAATTCAAATACAAGGAAAAAGAAAGTCAGTCTTTGCCCTCAAGGAGCTTACATCCCAATGGAGGAAGACTACACATAAAAGGAAGCTGAAAGGGGGAGGGAAATCACGGCCTGGGGTATGGTAGAGAAGCCCAGGTGCAGCGGGAAAAGTGGGATCCACTACCCAGAACAATGAAGTTGGACGACCATTTATCCATTACTTTTAGTGGGGATTCCTTTCCTGTCTGGATTGGACTAAATGGCCCCTGGGGTCCTTCCAACTCTCCAATTGCATGATAATATCGATCCTTATCTTTCTTGAGTTGTTCCCCTCCCCTTATTTCCACTCCTGTTCCTCTTCTTCAAGTCAATGTAATTCTTCTACGTACTTGTGACAGGGAATCAAAGTATTTTAAACCTGGAAGATAACTTCAAGATCATTCACTAAAACCTTTAATCTCTTGGGCCTTCTGTCTCTTATATTATTAAGCATCTACCTAATTAAATCTCCATACCTCTTCATATGTCTTCCTCCAAAGAAACACAAAGTCGTTCAGCCTATACTTATTTAAAAGGCCCTATGTCTTCATCCAAGGTCTTTGGCAGTGAGATGATTTTTTTTTAAATCACAAAAACTCACTAGAACTGTCCATTCAGGTGAGGACTGGTTGTGATTTGCAAGGTGGGGAGGGAGTGATATTGAAGGAAGGTTGTCCTCTCCCATGAAATCACAACTCTTTGAAATAATGTTAGGAGACATTCTACTTAGCATCCTCAGGATATCATAATTAATTAATAACAACTGAACTCAACTACTAGAGTTGGGGGTGGAGGGGGGAGGAGGGAGGGAATAATAACTTGCCCCTCCTCCACTCAGCTCCAGCTTCTAAAATGTTGCAGAAAAGTGGACCCAATGAGTCATATGACTGGATTAAGGCTTCTAGTGTTCTAGGGATAATAAATAAATAAATTTTAATAAATTTAGTAATATATAATTATAAATTAGATTAATTTTATAAATAAAAAAGAGGGATAAACTTTTTTGATTCAAAATTGATTTTTCCTTTAAAAGGGGTAGGGGAAGAAGGGCAATGGCATTACCAGTGACCCTCAGATCTGTCCTAGAGTTCGGAATGAGGAAAATATTTTGTTGTCTTCTTGTCCTCTAGGTGAGACAATGGAGGTGGGAGTGGAGGAAGGCAATAGAAATTTAAATTCCAACACTTAACTGAGTAGAGCTTAATTAGAAGGTATATCTTTAGGACCCAAGTCTTCTGAACTATTTCTGTTCTCTCTTTCTGAAATGCAGAGCAGCAGGGCACAATGGTCTCTCTCCTATCTCTTCTCAGCTAGTATTGAGAGACTGCATGGGAATCCCTGCTGGGCTCAGGACAGGTATCAGTAGTAATCCTTTCCTATCCTCATTTCAGGAATGCTTGCATGTCTACCCATTATTCTAAGGATACCATTAAGAATTATAAATTCAATTTGTAGTAGTTGTCTTTGTATGTTTGTACTGAACTAGAAACTTCCTCTAATGTCCATGAGCGTCTTAATCCTTATTTAATTTCTCTCTTTTGAGCAAAACTGTTGATTTTGTATGTTTCAGCCTGTCAAGCATTCTGTTGTCCATTGCCAAAAAAAATCCCTAGGTAAAGACCTGAGAGGTGTTTAAATCCAAACCTTCCCAAAGCATGAATCTCAGAAGATGGGTCATTCAGACTCTACTTACTGAACTCCAGTTATGTTAACTAATTACTTTGTGACAGACTCTACCAAGGTCCATCCTAGCATGGCCTTAGTTACTAACATTCAGGTCCTGGTCACAACCCCAAATAGCCTCTTTGTCTAGCTTTCATGATGATTTATAGGGATACAGGTGACCTAAGAGTATGAAAGGATTTGGAATTTCCTGACCCTAATTCAAATAAGAGTTTACATGGAAAGTGTCTAAGCAACTCTAGAAAAGCTGAGTTCAAAAGCAGTTTAAATACCTACACATTTCTTTAGCTGGTTAGCACAGAGCGATTGTTGGAAATCACAAAAGAACTGAAATAACCCCTGGGGCTATGATCTAAAAGAGTCAATAGAAAAAAAGATTCTACTGCAGTTGAAAACTTGTAAATGGCAGCAGAGAGCATCTTGGCAGAAAGGACAGAGAACCCAACTCAGAAGAGAAGGCACTGGATTCTGAAAGCAAAGTTGGATGCGGTTTTCTAGTAAGGATGCCTCCTTAGGAATTAGAGTTGTTATGGGAACATAGGTTCCCCTCCCCCCGCCCCCGCCATGTATTTTCCCTGACTACACTTATATGGTATTCTGTGGAATTTATTCCTGTATGTATAGGGGAAATTTTTCTTGACATTTATTTTACGTTAGTGTTCAATTAACTTATCTTTTACCTTGAACTAAGAGGTTGTCTGGTTGACTAGTAAAAGAAACACTGATGGGGATTCATCAGCTGTGAGTTTCAGTGGTTGCTTACATAAAACCTAACTCCAACTTGGGGCAGTGTTCAGGTTGTGTGTGTGTGTGTATGTGTGTGTGTATTGAAGATGAAGGCAAAAGTGTTAAATACATAATAAAAAATTAACAAATGGCTGTTGGAATGAATTTACCTTTGAATTCTAGCCTAGCATACTTCCAGGCTACATTTCTTTGCCACCAGTAACAGCTGTGTGCTCAAGCAATGCAAACCAATTTTGACAACCTAAGCAAAACATAATTGGGAAGATTAATCTGCTTATAAAAATTGCATAATATAAAGCATATGTAAATTATATGGAGGTTATTTCATTGTTAGATTATTTATATTGCTGCTCTCTTTAATTATACAATCATGGGTTGACTGTATTAAAAAACTCAGAGCAAAACTAGCAACACTGATTTTCTTTGGACAAATGTCTTTTATATTAACAAAAGCGGTCTTCCTGTAACATACTATTAAATGCAAACCTAGATTTCTCCAATCTAGCCCCAGAGTAGGCAGTAATGCAACCTTCTGAGACATAATTAGGAAAGCTACACATCTCTTAGAACTTATTCTAAAACCAAATTTGAAGAAAGAATTTGTTTTCTTCAGCCTGAAATCTGTGCATCTGTTATTGCTATATAAAGTTCTGCACCCTACGTCCCTCAATTGATCTTCCACATGGATAGCATATTTCACTACTGGTCCGCTGGAAATTGCCTTTCTATGGTATGATTCTCCTGGTTCTGGTGCCCTATTTGTTAAGATATTGTAAGAGCACATCATAGCTGATAAAGACCCACAATAAGTGAGCACCTTTGGCCTGCTGACCATAGAGCACCCCGTCTTTACAGAGCCATGATTAAAGCAAAGGGGACTTTGAGCCACTTTCTCCCCATCTCAACCAACCTTCATCCCTCTATCTTGTGGTCTTCTGGTCCTCATAGGCGTGGACATAATCACCTCCAGCCAGGGTCCTATTGCCATGGTACTCTTTTCACAGGGCTTCCTCCTTCCCACTCTCCTTCCTCCCTCAAAAAAAAAATTATCTTAAGCACTTGCCACTATGGGGTAGGGAGTAGGGGAAGATAACTTGTAGGAAAAGAGTGGGCCACTCCCTCCCTGCATAACTTCACCTATTGTAAGACTATTCTCTCTATCCTCCCTCCCCCAATTTTTAATTTTCTATAGGTATAATTTCAGCTAGTTACAGCTTTCTAGGTGGGGTCCCTTGGACCTAGGCCTGACTCAGGTCCTAAAACCAATATGACCCCTAAGCAGAGATTCAGAGGTAATGTTAGGACCACTCCTCACCTCCTCCCACTTAACATCTCTCGTATCTCCCTCAGCATTCTTCATTGAAGGTTTTGAGGCCCCAACGGACTTTTGGAAGTCTCTTATCCCACCCTCTATCTGTAATAATTAACTCCCACAAAGTACCAGTTCCAAAGTATTAACATACTTTGAACATACTTTACCCTTTCCCCCTTTACCCCACCCATTCTTTTTTCTTAGAAGGATTACTTGCCCCAGATTTTTCCAAGAAAGTCCCGTCCCTCAGGGCAAATCCTACACATCTTTAGAAAAGTTATGAGTACAAACTTGTTGGAGACTCTAACCCAGAGATAACAACTAAAATTTTTAAAAGTGTAAACGCTGAAGAAAGTAACCACTTTAAGGACATCCAAGTGAGATGGGTCATTTCCATTAAAATCAACCGGCACCTCTGCTTTCTTGAACTGGATGAGAGCCATTTATTGAAGCTGATCTATTCTTACACATCTCTTGGCTTTTTTGCTGGGAGTAAGGAGGAGGGATCCTTGATGTCAGCCATCAGCTATATGATTGCGATCTACTCTGTTCAATCTGATTATTTTCAAGCAGTAAACTCTTCTTTCAGAGCCTGGTGACATTTTAATCCTGCAAGCTAAGGGCAGTTTGCTTTGCCATCATCAAAAAGAAGGCATGGGGAATGAAGGTTGTCTTGTGACATTTAGTTGGTTCCTCCCTGTCAAACTGAGATGGGCCAAATTGAGGGTGGCAGGGACTTAGAAATTTTAATAGCTCCATTAGTGTGAGGCAGGTGATGTGGGAAGATTATGGTGGCGGGTGCTTAGAGGTGATCCAGGCCGATGGGTGATGTATTCAGGTAATGCTGAGGCCAGAGCAATCAGGAGGTATAGAAATTGGCAGGCAGTTATGCCCAATGAGTTACTAAACTGCCTATACCCTTTGACTCAGCATTACTACTACTAGGTCTATTTCCAAAGATGATTAGGGAAAAAGGAAAAGAACCTATATGTTCTAGAATGTTGATAGCAGCTCTCTTTGTGGTGATAAAGAACTGGAAATTGCAGGGATGTCTGTCAATTGGGGAATGGCTGAACAAGTTGTGGTATATTATTGTGATGGAATACTACTGTGCTGTAAGAAATGATGAGCTCAACGATCTTAGAAAAACATGGAAAGACTTGCATGAAATAATGAAGAGTGAAATGAGCAGAACCAAGGGAACATTGTATACAGTAACAGCAATATTGTTTTAAGAACAACTTTGAGCAAATAAGTCATTTTAACTGTTATAAATATCCCAATAACTATAGAGGATATATGAAGACGGACACTACATGCATCCAGAGAAAGAATTAATAAATGGGGATATGCACACATAAGGCACTTAATAAATGTTTGCTGAATTGAATTGAAAACTGTTTTCATAATAACACTAAGACATTATCATTTCTAATATGATACATACACACATATATGCACACATAAGGCACTTAATAAATGTTTGCTGAATTGAATTGAAAACTGTTTTCATAATAACACTAAGACATTATCATTTCTAATGTGATACATACACACATATATGCATACATATATGTACATAAGTGTGTGTATTCCACATAAAAGTACTGAGGTGGGGGGGGGAAGGGGAGTCCTCAATAAATTTTAAGAGTATAAAAGGCATCCTGAAATGGAAAAGTTTGAGAAATGGTTTGTTATTGTTATTCTGTCATATCCAACTGTTTGTCACCCTATTTGGTGTTTTCTTGGCAAAGATACTGAAGTGGTTTGCCATTTTCTTTTTTATAGCTCATTTTATAAATAAGGAAACTAAGGCAAACAGGGTTAAGTGACTTGCCCAGGGTCACACAATAGGTAAGTGTCTGAGGTCAGATTTGAACTCAGGAAGATGAGTATTCCTGACTCCAGGCTTGGCACTCTAGTCACTGTGCCACCTTTTGTATGGACACTCAGTTCTGGCTCAACCTCTTCTGAGTCATCTGTCTTTTTGGTTCCTTAGCTGACCAGAAGCCTTCATCACAGAGTACTAGCTCTGAGGTATCATGGTCAAAACTGGCCCCAAAGTTTCATATCTTAGATTGATTGGCAGAAGGCAGGGAATATTGGGACAGATCTGAGCTTTTTATAATGATTGGCCCTCATTGGTTAATCCCTCATTATGGGGATAAAAGACAAGGTATAGTGCAGGGTATAGGGATCCAGTTATTAGAGCTAGGTTGTAGTGGGCAGAGAGTGGCAGGGGAAGCAGGGGAAAGATATGTCTTTGCCAATCTGTCCAAGAAAGAGTGATCATAATTGGCAAGGCAAAATCCTGAAATGAAGGTATAAGTTCTCCAAGACCAGCAAGGAGTATAATGGATTTGTTTCTTTATTTGGGTTTTTTGTGGCAGGGGGAATTGTTTGTTAGATTAGGTAATATTAAATTAGATAAAATTAAATTTAAAATCAGCCTTTAAAATAGTTAATCAGCACTCCATTAAGCTGAGGGGCAGACTTAAAACAAAATGGGGCAATAGGTCATGTTTCTCAGATTTTAAGGTTTTAAGCAAATTGTTGCTATTTAAGAAAGTTACGTACTATACTCTCTAAATGGTACTAGAAGGCAGTACAGCATAGGGTAATATAGGGTAAAGACTACTCACTTTAAGTCAGGAGAAATATGTTTTCATGTGGCAGGTCTGACACTCCCTGTCACTCCAACACCTGGTTCTGTGGTTTTGCACTAGCCCTCACCCATGCCTGGAATTCAAACCTGCCTCACCTCTACCTCTTCAGCTCCCTTATTTTATTGAAAACTCAGCTCAGGCACCATCTTCTACATGAAGCCTTTCCTGATCCCCTCAGCTACCACTGCCTTCCCACCCACTCCCCACCTCTCAAAAAAAGAAAATGACCTTGCATAGATTTATTTTATATAAAAGCAGCAGAGCATGGAAAGCTAGCCTCCATCAGCAAGACCTTGGCTCACATCCTGCCTGTGACACATGCCGGCTGCAAGCTCTGAGCAAGACACTTAATCTTTCAGTGTTCTAGGCAGTTTTTTAATACTATAAATGGTAGAGAAAGTTCCTCCTTGGAAGGTCCCTAGATCAATGAAATCATAGGTCCAGTCCCCATCCATGTATGTATAAGTATATATACATGTATATGCATGCATGTATGTGTATATATGTATGCATATACATGTACACATGCATTTGCACATATACTTTCATACATGCACATATACATATCCTCATGTGTATATACATAGGGAGATAATATATATTATATATATATTGAAGATATATATCTTTGACAAACATATATATAGCCATTCCCTATATATGAATATATCCATATACAGACAGGTATATACACATAAAATACAGATATATGTATAAGTATATATATAAATATATCTGTGTGTCTGTGTGTGTATTTATGTATGTAAGTATATGTGTGTGTGTATATATATACACACACATACATACCTCAAAGATATGTGTGTATGTGGCATTATGAAGGCATTGGATATGTAAAAACAAAAATGAAAGAGACTATCCCTTCAAGGAGTTTACATTTTGTTGGAGAAGACAACATCCTTCAAAGATATCTTTGATATATCTGTGTTGTATTTGGATACATAGCCTATATCTCTCTAGCTATACTTTTGATAGATCTTTATCTTTGTTCTATCTATCTACCTACATATCTCTCTCTCTCTCTCTCTCTCTCTCTCTCTCTCTCTCTCTCTCTGTTTTCACATACTCAATGCCTCCCTTAATAAATGTTTGTTGATTAATTGATTTATTGACAAGGAGATAGGGCCTACCAGAATTTTCCTAATTGGAGGCTCAGAGAAATTATGACTGAATTCAGAACTTTTCCTCTACAATAAACTCCCTAAAGCTAAAGAGGAGGGAGCCAAGGGGACCTTAGGGGCCATTCATTATATTGCTTCCTGGGTTTACAACTAGCAAATCATTGTTAACAGAATATTACAATTATTACCTATAATCCCTGGCAGTGTTGAAACGCAATTTTAGGGACAGGGAATTTTAGGGCCATGAGGTGGGCTATGGGGATCAGTTGGCTTGGGGAGGCATAGGTAGAAATTACTATCATCACACCCTGATCTATGATGACAGGTAAGCTAGTCAGTAGATGGTCTTGCCCCTTCATTGGTGTTTTGGGCGGTCTAAAGCCCTATATATACTGTGGCTATTAAAATTCTCTAGTTAAAAGAGAGTTTGAATAAGGCTGTAGGGCAGGGCCTTGTCAGGCTTAAAACTCACATGTGCCCATGAGGACTTTTGACTGCAACAGAATGAATCTGGCACCGAAACCTTGCAACCTGAAACCTGGATATTGCCTCCTGTTCAGCTCACTTTTGGATCTTATTATGAATTTCTAGTTTTGACTCTCTGGTAACACTTTCTGCTTCTGGCTCTCTCATGCCCATTGACCTTGCATGCTTAGTTCCTATTATCTGCTCAGTGTATGATAGTTCTGACCTCCATCTATCTTCTCTCTTAACCCTTAACCTTGTTCTCTAAGCAGGACTATGGATCCTACTCAGACATGGTTCTCACCAACCCAGCTCAGCCCAACTCTATTCAGGGGTAAAGCTCTACTGACAGTACAAGGGCCTAGCCAATAAAGATAGTGGCATCCCCCCATCTCTTCCCACCCCCAAGATGCAAAAGCTTCCTTTTGATGCTTCCCTCTTATCCCCACCCCTTCTAGTCCACTGAGTTACCAGTTGGTAAGAGTTAGAGAGACCATCACAGTTTTCGCTAAGGAAAGAAAACTCAATACAGGCCCATTGCTGGACAAGGTTAAAAAGGTTAGTGGCTACCTTAAACCAGACTGATTCACCATAGCCAGACCTTCCAATAACTGACCCTTTAGGGCAAGAAGATTCTATTACAGATCCTGACAGGACTAGGAATGAGCTGGCGTATTTTGCCAGCTGGTAAGGTCCTTATAAAATATACCAGTTCAGTTAAAGGTAAAGGACTGGTAAAATATATCAACCTTTTACCTTTACCTGAACCATCAAATCCAGTTTTTGCCTTAAAACTAGAGCATGTCCATTTGAATGAGACCTATTGCCTTTTTAAAATATTGCTTTGTTAATTTTAAAAAAACAGTTATTTTGAACCTTTCAAGTCATTTAGCAAACTAGTAATAAATTCCTTCTCTCACTAAACAGAATGGGCCCATCAACACTCCCCAGACAGCTCAACAAAAAAAAAAATAATTCCATGTATGAGGGAAGCTGTTTGGGCCTGTGCAAGCCCAGTTGTTTTACGCTAGATACTCTAAAGGCTCCACTCCCACCACCCACATGAACCATTCCCACCCTCTGGCCCCAAAGAGCCTTTTTCTTCTTTCTTTCCATCTGCCAGAGGGCTAGGAATAAGTGTGTCTCCTCCTCTGCTTCCCCCAGGAATCTTCCTCTGGTGGGCTGCACCATCCTGTCTTCCTTTGCTTTGTTCCCTTATGAGGAGCCAGCACATCAAACTCAGGCTCCTTGAAATGTGGTCAAAGAGGCTGATGTGGACGTTTGCAAGGGGTAGGTGGGGTGGGGGGGTGCACTGGTAGAATCATCTTTATTTTCCCAAATGTGATAGGCAACTTCGTCCAGATCTTGATTTATGTTTCCATCATAAAACTATTTCCTAATGTGTGGTGCTCATAGAGTGAGATTTATCTTGGAACCAACGTCTAAAGTAACTGCTGGCATTCCATAACTCTCTGTAACACTTTCCTTTGGTCGATGTCAACCACCAAAGCTCAGCAGCTTTCCAAATATTATGACATTACAATGGAAAGGAGCTTCAGCTCTACTCAAACAATAGCAGCTTGATCCAGGAAGGCCTCCTTACATGCGTGGTGAGTAAAAGATCTGGTTCTGAATGCTTTAGGAACCAATTACTTGTCTTTTCTCCCATTGGTACCATTCACATGTGATTTTACATTTCAGAGACTTAGGAGAGTCAAAGACCAAAATGATTCCCTTAAGAAAAGTGTCAGGTTTCAGTATATAAAAATGTCTAGCCTACAGAAGGGATTCTGGAATTAAACCTGAATTGGATTTTCCCCAGCTGTGGTTGAGTTGTTTTAGTCACATTTGACTCTTTGTGACCCCATTTGGGGTTTTCTTGGCAGAGATACTGGGGTGGTTTGCCATTTCCTTTTCCAGCTTATTTTACAGATAAGGAAACTGAGGCAAACAGAGTAAAATGATTTACTCAGGGTCACACAGCTAGTAAATGTCTGAGGCCAGATTTGAACTCAAGAAGATGAGTCTTCCTGACCCCAGGCCTGCTACTCTTATACACTGCTCCACAAA
Source organism: Trichosurus vulpecula (assembly GCF_011100635.1). Classification (NCBI taxonomy): domain Eukaryota; kingdom Metazoa; phylum Chordata; class Mammalia; order Diprotodontia; family Phalangeridae; genus Trichosurus; species Trichosurus vulpecula. The sequence continues at coordinate 359,803,931 of NC_050573.1, forward strand.
AAAAAAAAAAAAAAAAAATTCTGGCCCACATTTTGTTAAGAGGCACAATGACTACACCTGAGGTTTAGAAGACCTGAGTTCACAACCTGCCAGAGACACTATGTACCTGCAGGCAAATCACTTAACTGCTCTGAGACTCAGTTTCCCAGTGGGAAAAAAAGTAAAACCAAGAATAAAATTCAACTCAAAATTCAGAATCATATATATATACATATATATATGTATATATACACACACACATGTATATGCATATACATATATACACATATGTTTATATGTGTGTGTGTGTGTGTGTATATATATATATATATATATGTACATACACACACATATACACATATATATAGTAAACACCCACAACTGTGACTCCTTTGTGTCTCTGAGGCAAAAGTGTTTGGTAAAAGCAGGGCAATACAGTGGCATCACTGACTCTTGGAGTCAGAGGTCCTGGATTAAAATACTACCTCTGTGACCTTGGGCAAGTCACAAACTCTATGTGACCTCAATTTCCTTGTCTGTAAAATGGAATTGACCTAAATTGACTCTATGTTCCTTTTAAACTTGAAATCTATGCGCCTGACTAGATGGCCTCTGACGTCTTTTCCAAGAATATTCTCTCTCTCTTCCCAGATTTCAATTTTGAAGCATTTTTAAAATTTTTCACAGGATTTGTTTTTCTTCCAGCTGAGATTTTTTACTTTTTAAAAATTTCCCTTTTTTCCCTGCGTGCCGTTTCTCACCCACACTTGACACACTGTATCTCATAGGATTACAGATTGATTCATTGTAGTTGTCCAGAAGACATGGACTTTGAGCAACCAGCATAGAGCCAAAGTGAACTATAACCACATGTTATCAGCAGTCTTGCAGATGACTCTATGTTCCGATGAAGTTTAAGCATCAACTTTGAAGGAGATTATAAGAGTAGTTATAAGTTAAGTTATAAAATCTCGTTTTAAGTTTTTCTGTCAATTTTCATACTCAAGAAAGAAAAATAATCGAATGCAATCAAAATATATCAGATCAGCCTTGATGGTGGCTAGTGAACACTTGGAAATATTCCAAATGACAATCTGAGGTGAGATAGCATCAGGAGACATACACAAAGACTCATGTCCTGCTTTCCTTAAAGCCCACAAGAAGACAGGGCAGCAAGGTGGCTCAGTAGATGGAGTGCTGCGCTAGAGTCGGGAAGACTCCTCTTACTGAGTTCAAATCTGGCCTCAGACGCTTAACCTGCTGTGTGACCCTGGGCACGTCACTTAACCCTGTTTGCCTCAGTTTCTTCATCTGTAAAATGTGCTGGAGAAGGAAATGGTAAACCACTCTTGTATCTTTGCCAAGAAAACCCTAAATGGTGTCACAGAGTCAGATACAACTAACCAATGACAAGACAAAGTGTCAACTTTACTTTTCCAGCAAAGGGAGTATACTATGTAATTTTCTCACTAGGTAGCACTATATTTAACCCACCAGTCCAGTGGTCCCATAAACGTCTCACACTCGTGAGAAGTGATTCTTTCTGTATGAGTTCACGAGCCACCCACCCTATTGAGCTTTGTGCTTTTAAAAGGGCTGGACATGGTAGAAACTTTCTCTGACCAAGTTCTGAATTCTAGCGTAGGGGTGATACAAAATTATTTCTCTAGTGACATTGGTTTCTTTGAAGATCTTCCAACAAGACACTCCATCTCCTGACTCCTGGCATTTTCTTTGGCTGTTGCCTATGTCTGGAATGTATCCTCCCTCATTCCCTGACTTCCTTCAAGTCCCAGCTAAAATCCCACCTTCTACAGGAAACCTTTCCCAATCTCTCTTAAGTCTAGTGCCTTCTCTCTGTTATTTCCAATTTATCGTGCACATAGCTTGTTTGTATGTAGTTATTTGTACGTCAGCTCCCCCATTGGATTGTCAGCTCAAGGGCAAGACCTGGCTTTTACTTTTTCTTTGTATCTCCATGGTTTAGCACAGTACCTGACAGAGAGTAGACACTTGATAAATGCTTATTGGTTGACTGACAATCTATAGCCCTAGAGCCCCCACCCCTACTGATCTGAGATATCTAACTCAGTCTGATCTTCCTTTATTTATATTATACATACAATCAGCTTTCTGTAGCCGCAAAGTTCATTCAACTTGGCAAAACTGCCAAGAAAACTGTTAGGTGCCCTCCTTATGGAGAGCTTCACTGACCCTTTTCCTGCAGGCTGGCCCTGACATTGGTTTCCGACGTTCCAGGGAACAGTTCCAAAGTACTTGCTGCTCTTCCTCCTCCTTGAGTCATTGGAAACTGCAAAGGAAGAGGTTCTGTAGGTATGGAACCTACTAGGAATCAGCGAGGCAAGTAAGGGAGAAAAAGAGGAAGGGTAAAAAGGTGTATTGCTCGGTGCAGGTCAATGATCACTCAGAGCCTGAAGGTTTGGATAAACAATCCCTTCAACAAAACATCCAACAACCCTCAGACAAAAGGAAACCCACAAAACTATAGCAAAAAAAGCAATCTAGGAATGTAAAAGCTGGCTGGAAGGAAATTAAAAGCAATCTTTGAGACAACTCCTTGGGGTCTCAGAGACTCCTTCACCAAAATCCCAAGAATTTTTTATATTCTTCTCAAACTAAGGACTCAGAGCTGGGTCCCAATCAACCCATTTGGGAGCAAAGTTAGCTCAGAATGTCCCAGGTCTGCTGGGTAGCTTCTTTGCTTCCAACAGCCCTGGATGTCGTTGGGACTGTAGGGATTAACTCAGTCCTCCCGAGGTCCACAATACATGCTCTTTGCTTTCTCAAAGGCAGGCTGGATTCTTAGCAACAAGCCAGTCTCATGGCACTCAGATCCCACCAGGCACTCAAATCTCTGGTCTGGGTATTAGTCTGGTACCCCTATTACATCAATAGCTTCAGAGTAGTTGTCATCAACAGCAGACAGTATCTAGAAGATGGCAGCAGCAGTAGCAGCCCAGCAACCAATCCATCAATAAATATTTATTAAGTGCCTACTATTTGCCAGGCATTGTGCTAAGTGCTAGGGATACAAAAAGAGGCAAAAGACAGTACCTACCACCAAGGAGCTTACAGTCAAATGGGGGAGACAACATGCAAACAAACACGTACAAAACAAACTATATACAGGATAAATAGGAAGTAATAACAATTAATAAATAAATATTAATAATAAATAATAAGGGAAGGCACTGGAATTAAGAGGGTTGGAGAAGGCTTCCTTTGAGGTTCCTCCGCAGATCTCCCCCTTCTCTTTTACTCTCTGTGCCCAAAGCAAAGGCTTACTAATAGGCAATTTCTCTTGGGCTGCTGCAATTGTGTCCCAACAATCCTGACTCTCAGCGTCAGTGACCGTTAACTCACATGATGCTCAGCCCTGTTGGCTTCACCAGGCAGTCACCAAATGTTCTAGCTTATATACAGTAATGGAGGAAAGTTTCAAATCCCAAGGACAAATGATGGAAAAAGAAAGCATCCAGTCCAGTACACTCACATAATGATTTTGTCACTTTTGCCTTTCCATACAGCTACTTCCTACTATGGGCATGTATTCATAAACTACTATTTCCCAGAAGCCCTGAGGCAAGTAATAATTCAGGAGACATAAAAGTATGTAGCAGGAGCATCAGTTATACTTCCAAATAAATTTACATATATGTGTGTACATATATGTATATATACAGTCATATATGTATACACACAAATACATATATATATGATGTGATTTTAAATAAATTGTGTTAACCAACCTTATGCCACACAACCCCTAACCTTCCTAGTGAGCTCCTACTTTTTTTTCATTTAGTGACTCCTTTCTCTTCCTAAATCTGGTATTCCTTTCCCTAAAGCTCTATTGTCAGTTTTCTCTTCCCCGTAGATACCTTGTTTTTGGGAGATCTCTGTACAAATTCTTTCCAACTGTATAACTCCAGCCCTTACTTAGTTCTCTCTCAAACTCAAGTCTGACATTTCTAATTGCCTGCTGGATATTTCTATCTGAATCCTCTCCCCAAACCACAAACTATAGGTGAATTAATAACTCCCCCCCTCAAACCACTTCTTCATATTCCTGTTTTTGTATCATTATATATCATAATGATTCCAGAAACCCAGGGTCAAAACTTTCCAGGTCACCTTTACCTCTTCCTCCACACTTTCTGTAAGGTATTAAAAGTCCTGTAAATTCTTCTTTTTTAATATCTTTCATAGTCATTCCTTCCTTTTATTTTCTTAACACTAATTCAGGCCCTTATTATCTCATAAACAACTGCAGCAGCCTCCAAATTGTTCTCCCTGCCTCCAATCCTTTCTCTCTAATAGAGCACTAATTCCCAACTGGACTCCTTCTCTGGCAAAGCAATTCTTTATACCTCCCTACTTTACTATCCCACTTACCACAGCCCCCAGTTCTATTTAATCCAATAACATCAATTATCTTTATCAAAAGGAATATTTACTTTGAAAATATAGTGATAACAAAAGTACAAACATTCCCACCCAATATCTTGAGGCACACACTCTCCCCTATCCTATCTTGGTATCTGAGGAGAGGAGGCTCAGACATAACAAATTTTCTACATAGCATTGGTCCCATCAAGTTCATGACCAAATATGGTGCAATCATCATGTCAGTCCTCACCTCAGGAACCTCTAAGATGAATCCCAAAGGTCACTGCTCACTCCATTGATGCTGGACTGATTGCCAAACACAGCATGGATTTGATGCCTAGACTTCTGGTAACCCATTCAACTGACCTCTCAAAACTCATAAAGTCATAGTCTCCAGTCCCTTCACCTAAAACAGAAGAACAAATGCCAAGAAAGGCAAAGAACTAAGGTTGGTATCTATAAGGTCACATGTTGGCCTCAGGTGGGGAGGCTAGAGCCCACTCCTCTTATGGACATCATTTCTCACCAAATGCCGTTAGTAAAGGAGTCAAACCAAGAGAAGTAGTTATCAGGCAGATTTCTCCTATATGGTTTATAGTCTACCTTTAAAAGGGCATGGTGTCATTCAGTCATGTTCAACTCTTCATGACCCTGTGGATCATAGCAGTCCGTGGGGTTTTCTTGGCAAAGATACTGGAGTGGTTGTCATTTACCTCTCCAGTAGATTAAGGAAAAGTTAAGTGACTTGCCCAGGGTCACATAGCTAACCTGAAGCTAGATTTGAACTCATATCTTCCTGACTCAGACCCAGCTCTCTATCCATTGAGCCACCTAGCTCCCTCCATATATTAGTCATGTGTATTATATAGGTATAAGGTATATAAATATGTGTTATATAATATGTAATATAATGCATATTATGTTTAACATGTAACAGTATTTATGTGATTCAAATACTATATTACATAGTATATATCATATTGTATAATATTTATTACATATCACATATTGGTCTTGGATTCTTTGTGTGCAAATGTGTTTTAGGGCATGTCAGACATTCTACTATATATCATATGTGATTTTACATTTTATGTGTGTTGTATGTAATATATCATATGTCATACAATACATATCCTATAACAAAACAATATTATGTAAATATTTTATTGATGTTATTTAAATAATTTATGTAATATTTATCATATGATGTATGTATAGTGCATACTACACACATGTAATATGTATGTACATATATACTGTGTATCATATATATGTGTTGTGTGTGTGTGTGTGTGTAGTAGGATGTCTATCATGCCCTAAAACATATTCACCCACAAAGAATCCAAATCTAGTGATCATGAGGTATAATCTAATGAGTCTACTGAAACTCAATACTAAGGTAGGAGCATCTGTGGGCTGATGGTTCTAACATGCTTGGAGTGAGGTAATAAGACTCTCTTCCTGGGGGAATGAGAGAGAGGCATCTTAGCCAAGACTTAGAAGGATACAGGGTGGTTCATTTAATAAAGGGGGAAAAACCCAAACTAAAGGGGTTTGTTTAGGTTTTTTTGTTTGTTTGCTTGTATTGTTTTGTTTTGTATTCTATAAAATAGGTGGTACCATGGTTAGGGTATTGAACTTGGAATCAAGAAGACCTTAGTCCAAATATTGCCTCACCTACTTAATATCCATATGACCCTGGGCAAGACGTTAAAGTCTCATTTTTCTCATCTGAAAAATGGAGTTGTTAATAGCAACTACTTCACAGGGTAAGGATCAAATGAGATAACATATGTAAAGTGCTGCGCTATTTATATACATAGCACCTTAAGTGCAATAAATGGTAGTTACTTTTATTATATTTATAGAATTTATGTAATATCTAATTTATATAATATATTGTGTATGTGGTATGTATATTTCATATCTATATATTTACATATAATAAATATATGGAATTTATGTCTAAATAAATATAAAGAATTTATGTATGTGTATGTATACACACATGTGTACATACAATATATATATACATTTGTGTACATGCACATTTATGTGTGTATATAATTTTTTAATTTCTTTTTTTTTTTTGCTGGTCTACAACTAGGGACACTTTTTCTAAAAGAGCTATGAAAAAAAGCCTCTGGCTTTGAAGCAAAAGAACATGGAGATATTCCTATAACCAAAGACCTCAGCTAAAGCCAGAAACTTGAAGGGCATCCTTCACCAGAGCCACATGGAGCAGAGACTGCACATACAGAAGAGACGATGCCTACTGCATGGTAGTGTCCAGTGGAGCAGTGTCCTGCCAATATCGTACACCTAGCCAAGCAGAATCCTGCAAAAGCTACACCTGTAAAAGAAACTAAACATTGGGTGGAGCAGCATAAATCCGGGGGAGTGAGCAGTAGCTGGCAGCGACCAGCAGGAAGTAGGGAACAGAGTGATGACGTCCCTGTAGGATGTCAGCTTTTGAGGACTGGCTGTTTCTCTGCACTAGAAACCTGACCACACATGGTCCATATGTGTGTGTGCCTCCGCCTCGTGCTCTGGCCACATGTATTCCTTAGGGAGCTTATGCCTCAGGCTTGTAGGGAAAATTTTTTCTTGCTCCCCTTCTTAGCATGCTATTTCATGATATGCCTTTATTTTATTTTATTTTTTTTTTTATACAAATTTTTTTTTTAATTTATTTTTAGTTTACCACACACGGTTCTACATAGTTTTGAGTTCCAGTTTTTCTCCCCTCCCTCCCCCCTCCCTCCCCAAGACGGCATGAAGTCTCATATAACTGTCATGTATAACTTCGCATTGAATTAATTTATGCTCTAGTCAAGTCGTGGAGAAGAATTTTGACCAATGGAATGAATCATGAGAAAGAAGAAACAGAACCAAAAAAAAAAACAAAAAAAAAAACCCAAAACCAAAAACAAAAGAGAAGCAGAAAAGGCGAGCATGTAGTAGTGTGCCTCAGTCTGTATTCAAACTTCGCAGTTCTTTCTCTGAATGAAGATAGCATTCTCCATCGTGAGTCCCCTGGAGTTGTCCTTGCCCCTTTAGGTTGCTGAGAGAAGCGCAGTATGTCAGGGTTGGTCCTCACGGAATCCACATATCTGTGGCTGTGCACAACGTTCTCCTGGATATGCCTTTATTTTAAACTAGTGTCCATTGGCTGAGGAAGGGTAAGGGGAATGGGATCAGGGAAGGGAATAAGCACGTATATAATGGCTACCAGGTACCAAGTTCTGGGCTAGGGGCTTTACAAATCTCATTTTATTTGATTCTCACAACAACTCTGTGAGATAGACGCTGTTATTATCCCCCTTTTACAGCTGAGGAAACTGGAGCAGAGGCTAACTGACTGGCCCAGGGTCATACAGCTAGTAAATGTATGAAGTTAGATTCTTCCTGACTCCAGGCCCAGCTCTCTATCCACTGTACCACCTAAATGCTATTTCAGTTATATAAGCATATCAGTAGGGGCCAATTAGTTATGGTTTCAAATGAATACAGATCCATAGAATACTAAACTCGAGGGTCCTCTTCTAGGAACCTGCCTTATGAGTTAGGCCACTTGTTAAATGTTCAAATTGCTGCTAAAAAAAAGTAACAAGATTTCTTTTCCAGTATCTTTTGAAACATTTTATACCTTTTTACGATGTCTGGATTCTTACATTGTCATGGTTTTCCCAAGTAGCCTTTCCCTCCATCCCATATAGCAAATAGTATTGTTTCAAAGAAAAAAAAGAAAACAAGACAACGTCAGCACAATTAATCAGTGCGTTGAAAAAGTCTGAAAACATGTGCAGTCCACAAGATCTGTGGACTTCCCACATTCACAAAAGGGTGGGTTTGGGGCATCCTCCCATAGTTCTTATTTAAATCATGCTTGATCTTTACAATTTTTATTACAGTCACTTTTGCCTTTTTGGCTATGGCTGTTCTTTCCATTTACATCATTGTAGTCATTGTATATTTTGCTTTCTTGGCTCTACCTACTTCACTCTGCATTAGTTCATGTAAATCTTTCCATGCTTTTCTATATTCATCCCATTCATTATTTCTCACAACATGGTAATATTCTATTACATTCATGTACCACTATTTGTTCAACCATTCCCCATCAATGAGTATTTTATTTCTAATTCTTTGCCAACACAAAAAGTGCTTCTAAAAATCTTTTGATGTATATGGGGACTTTCCTCTCATCAATAGCTTTCTTGGGGTGTAAATTCAAGAACGGAGTGTCTAGTTCCAAGGCTATGGACATTTTAATCACTCTATTTGCATAATTCCAAATTACTTTCTAAAATGGCTATACCATTTCTCAGCTCTTCAAACAATGTATTAGTGTACCTATCATCCCACAACCCCTCCAACATTGATTATTGCCAGTTTTTGTTATCTTTGCCAATTTGCAGAGTTAGATAAAACCTCAGGCTTCCTTTGATTTGGATTTCTTTCATTAATTATTTGGAGCATTCTTTTATGTGATTGTGAAGACTTTGCAACTCTTTTTTTGAGGACTGTTTGTTCATCTCTTTTGACCACCTATCTATTGGAGAATGGTGGCTTCTTTTCATCTGTGACTTATAAAACCAGTCATAACTCTATCATCATATCACTTAGAGGGTTCTTAATTTTGTGTATGGACCCATTTGTCAGTCAGATGAACCCTATGGCCTTTTCTCAGAATAATGTTTTTAAATTGTATAAAATAAAACACAAAGGATTACAAGGAAAACCAAAGATCTGTGAAAATGAAGATGTATTTTTTTTTCCTACTAAAGTTCATAGGCCCCATGGACCTGAGGTTAAGAACCCTGAACTAGATTCTAAACTACTCATCTAACTACTTTATTTAGGATAAAGAAGCAAGTCTCAGAGGTCACACAGCTAATTAGCAGCAGAAAAAGGATATGAACTAAGTCTGCTGACTTCTAGTCATTTATTTTGTTCCTTACAGAGTTGATAACATCATCTATTTTCCTTCTCACTCAGTACTACACAAACCAACTTATCACAGAAAAAGTCAATGAAATATTGATTTTGTCAGCAACACTGAAGTCAGAGGAAACACATAAATTTAAACCCATCAGAAGAAGCAGTGTCAAGCAATGGAGAGAAAATTAACTTAGAGTCAGAGGACCCGAGTTCAGATCTACCACTTACTACCTATATGACTTTGGACAAGTCACTAAACTTTTCTAGGCTTCAGTTTCCTCGTCTGTAAGATGATGGAGTTAGGGTATTTTGCAAAGTCTCTTCCTGTTTTCAACTTATAAGAAATAATGAAGATAAATTAGGTTTTTGTGGTGTTTGGGACAAAAACAAAAAAAATGTAATAAGCTAATTTCTTAGAGCTAATGGCATCATTGTCCAGCAACAAAAGGGGTATCAATGGAAATAGCAGGTTCCCCATTACCCAAAGTGTTCAAACAAGGAACAATAGTCACCTATCAGGAATGCTATATAGCAGATTCCTAAGTTCAAGAATGTTGAATGACAGATTCCTCAGCTATCACTAAAGCTGGAGTACTTCAAATATAGGCCCAGTGATATATAATGTGTCAGCTTGTTATAAAGAAAGAAGTAGGGGGGCAGAGCCAAGATGGCAGCAGGAAAGCAGGGACTTGCGTGAGCTCCCCTCCCAGGTCCCTCCAAAAACTATAAAAAATGTCTCTGAACAAGTTCTAGAACTGCAGAACCCGTGAAATAGCAGAGGGAAGCAGGGCTCCAGCCCAGGACAACCTGGATGGTTGTAGGGTAAGGTCTATTGCACGGAACTGGGAGCTGAGTGGAGCAGAGCCCAGAGTGAGCCACGCCTGAACCAACCAGACCAGGAGCCGGGAGGAACAGGCCCCTAGCACCCTGAATCAGTGAGCTGTGGCAGTTACCAGACTTGTCAACCCACAAACACCAAAGACAACAGAGAAGGTTAGTGGGAAAAGCTGCTGGGACAGAGTGAAAGTTCACAGTTTGGCCATCACCTCAGGGGCAGCGGAGGTGATGCAGCTCTGAGGCTGCTTACTGAGCTACAGCTGCAGTTGCTTCCAGCCCCAGGCCCACCTGGTGGGAGGAATTAAGTGGTGGATCTGAGCAGGAGTGCAGAGCCAACTTAGTTCTGAGTCCGGTACGGGTTGGCGGTTCTTGGGGGAGGAGTAGCTCTGGTATGGCAGAGCTTGCTGTGTAGAAATAGCTCTGAAAACAACAGCGCAGCCCCTCATGCTTGGGACAAAGTACTCTATACTCTAAAAGCAGTCATACCCCCACAAAAAACTCAAGGGTCAAGTAGTTGGCTGGGAACATGGCCAGGCAGTGAATACAGATTCAAATTCAGACTCAGACTTTGGAATCTTTCTTTGGTGACAAAGAAGACCAAAACACACAGCCAGAAGAAGTTAACAAAGTCAAAGAGCCTACATCAAAAGCCTCCAAGAAAAACATGAACTGGTCTCAGGCCATGGAAGAGCTCAAAAAGGATTTGGAAAAGCAAGTTAGAGAAGTAGAAGGAAAATTAGGAAGAGAGAGTGATACAAGACAACCATGAAAAACTAGTCAATGACTTGCTAAAGGAGACCCAAAAAATACTGAAGAAAATAACACCTTAAAAAATATAGTAACTCAAATGGCAAAAGAGCTCCAAAAAGCCAATGAGGAGAAGAATGCCTTGAAAGGCAGAAGTAGCCAAATGGAAAAGGAGGTCCAAAAGACCATTGAAGAAAATACTACCTTAACAACTAGATTGGAGCAAGAGGAAGCTAGTGACTTTATGAGAAATCAAGATATTATAAAACAGAACCAAAAGAATGAAAAAATGGAAGACAATGTGAAATATCTCTCACTAGAAGCTGGACATAGCAATTTGCTCTTGGGAAATCTCAAGCTGGGGTTTTTCTGACCCAGCCTGTGTAGATAAGTAGAGGTTGTTGCACCCCTTTAAAGCTTGTCATGCTACCTAAGGAGCGATCTTAGGTGACAATGTTTATTTTTAGCGAGCAAAATCCCTGCCAAAAAAGCCACACTGTCAGCTGAGAGTTGGTTGTAGTGATCATACAGCTTTGAGTAATAAATATCTTCTGTTCTCATAAACATAAGCATGCTCAGATTCATACATCACTATCATGGGCATGCAAATAAAATGAAGAAGAGTGGTCTTTATTTTTTGAAGTTAAAACATGTTAGTAGGAAGTATTATGGAAACTTGAATCACTGTACCTCATGGAAGGATTCCACCTGTATCTCTTTGAATTTCAGAAGTGGAAAGAAGGAAGAAGGGAAGGATACTTTATTGCCATGAATTTTTATTTATTCAATTTTTTAAAAATAGTATTCCTAGCGAAATTACTCATAGGGCACGAATATGATGGCCATAGTGGGCTCTGGACTTTTAAAATTCATATAAAACATGGGCTTTTAGAACTGAACGGAAGTTTGGAAGTCATTGAATTTAACATATACCAGAAACAACATACCTAGACAAGATTGAGGCAGTTACTGCCCTTAATCTCTCACTCCCACACCCACACAGCCCACTCACTTTTTGGACAGCTCCAATTCTTAGGAAACTTTCCCCCTATCAAGCTGAAATTATGCCTTCTTGCAACTTCCACTGCTGGCTCCTAATATTGCCTTGTGAGAGCAAGACAAATCTAATCTTTCTTCAACATAACAGCCCTTCAAATAAAAAGACAGACAGACAGATAGGTAGATAAAAACAAAACCCTGCTATCTTGCCTTCTCCAGGGTAGAGATCTATGGTTCACAGGATCATAGAATCAATGGTCCCTGGTCACCATCCTGATCACCCTACTTGGACATAATATTTTATATATGGTCCATCTAGGTGGAGGTTCCCAAATGTATTTGGTCTACCACCCCCTTTTTCAAAAAAATTACTCACTGCCCCCTGAAAATCCACTTTCTTTAACCCTTTAATGGTTTTTTTTTGAAATTTGATTCATTTCAAAAAATATAATTTTTTTTTAAAAAATGATGCATCTTAAATTTAATATGTTTGTGGGTTTTCCCCTGCATTGAAATTTTGATGATGCAATATTACATCATATAACTGTATAGTATCATACTATAAACAAGTCATTACATGCACATATTCCTGACAACTCATGCTGGACTTCCCCACAATGATCGCCTGCCAACACTTGCTTGTTAAGACCTGTCAGTGGATTTGATCATGGATCAATTATAACTTGCATTTTGTGTGTTTATTTGGAAAACAATGTAATCACTATGACTTTAACTCTGTTATACAACAGATGAAACATGTATGAAGTTTTTCAAAATTTTCTTCTTTCCTTTTGCTTCCATCACCCCCTTATTTTTATTCAGTGCCCCCCCAGTTGTACCTGAAACTACTACTACTACCCCCTTGATGGTTCCAGCACCCCCCCAGGGGGTGGTATCACCCACTTTGGTAATCTATGGCTAGGGCTAATTAGAATGGGACTATCATCTCATTCTGAATACTTTATCCTAATGAATCTCAAGATTGTACCAGCTGCTCTAATGAGCTTTCAGGACAGTAAATCCCCAGGGTCCTTTTAATTTGAAATGCTTTCTAGCCATAGTTGTACTCCCAAGAGGGTTGGTTGGTTGATTAGTTGGAAGATCATCTTCCCCTATGTATCAACAATCCAGCTAGCAGCTGCCATGGGGGTATAAAAACAGCAACCACCAGCTCACAGAACGCTACAAGCCCAGGTCCTTTTGATCTGCTTTACTAAGGAAAGCAATGTTAAGGAGTTAGCAATCTTACTTTAATCCAGCATACAAATATCATTTACTGAGTTTGGGGGAAAAAAAAACCAGCCCCCTGAATTACAGACCAAATACAATCCGTAGTTATCAACATCTGAGTGTTCAGCCGGGGAGCTCATTACAACACACCATTCCTGCTGTGGCTCAGAGAGAGAGAACACTAACCTCTGCACTTATATATCCTAGGGCCCTGACCTCACTCAGGCTGGGAGTGGAGAAGTTCCCCACCCCCAATATCATATCAGATAAAAATCAATGACTCCCAGTTGTCTCAGTGCTGAGAAATACAAAAACATCCCACTTTATCTGCCCCATTCAAACAAAGGCCAGAATCATTAAAGGTCAACAACAAAAAGTCTCACCTTAATTACTATTACACCCTACTCCTACTGGGATAGCCTATGAGCAAAGGCTGTCTTAGGCAATCCTGTGTCTTTTTTTCCATGAGACCTGGTGAGAGCTCAAAAAGTAGCTCGTCTCTTTATCCTTTTCTAGGCACCCAAATCTTAGGATGTCAAGAATCTAAGCAGTCACAGAAGAAAGAGTAACAGTGGCAGAGAAAGGGCCAGACGAACCAAGAGAGAAAGAATTGCCCACAGAAAGAGAAATCACCAAAAGAAAGAGGCCACTTGGCATGATCAGGCTGTAATCAGTGGAGGTGAAATATAAAATAGCCAAAAAACAGATCTGTTGTGAATGACTGTCCCAACTAGGCTTGCATATTATTTTCTCAACTGACTGTGATTATTTTATGATTTTAAAAAAAGTGTTTAGCATTCCCTTTCTGTGTAGGAATAAAAATTGCCTGTTCTGTACCTGAGGCATCTTTGCATTTCTCCCCACTGCTGAGGAGAGCCCCCTAGACTAGAGCTATTTGTCAGGAATCAGATGTGGGAGTGGAATTGGAAAAGTAGGGAGTCTAATTCCCCTATTGAGAAGACAAGCTACCCCTGAACAATGCACCCAGGAAGGCTGGTGAAGGTCACCAGCTCCAGCAGCCTCATGGCTCTTTGTCAACCACTCTGATAGAAGAGGATCCTGGATTTAGAGTTGGAAGGGACCTCAGAAACTATTTAATCCAACTTCTTTATTTTACAGATGAGGAAACTGATGCCTAGAGAGGCTATCCAACTTGTCTAAGGTTGCATACATAGTATCAAGAGACTGGATTTTAATCCTGGTGCTCTGATCTAGAAGCAGCCCCCTAAGTCAATTCACTGCTGGGCTGGATCAACCAGATCAGTCCCCAGAACTGGCTCCTCTCTAGACTGTTTTTTTTTTTTCTCAGCTAGGGCAAGACTATGCTATGGACTTCAGCAGTCGGACCTCTTCTGGTTCTTCCAACCTTCTGAAGTTTACAAGATTGTCCCATATTTGATATTCATTAACCCAGAATCAGAGAAGAATAAACAAAAGAGATGGAGGAAACAAAAGTGCTATATTTTCACATCTCACATATTAAAAGTATAAATTATAATAGAGATTCATGATCATATACAATCCTCTTTTTCTGTTCTTTGTACATGGAAATGTTTGTCGGTGTTTGACAAGTTCAGAATAACCAATTTTTTTTTTTAATTTGAGGGATGGTTTGTGTAGACTTTTATATATATGTGCATGTACATGTGTACATATATATGCATATATATACATATATGCAATTCTTTTTTTCTTTAATTTGTAAATGGTCATCTTAGTTAATGTTTATCTCAACCCCACAAAAACCTATTTCTTTTCCCTCTCAGGACACTTATTGGTTTTTAATATTTTGATGTTTTCCTTGGTTTCTGGGAATTTTTTTTGTTTAATTTCATAATAAAAAGGTATTTTTTAAAATGTGGTAAGTGCCTTGCTGAAATCCTTATGTACTGTGTTCATAGAATTTCCCTTATCTACTATTCTAGAAATTCTCTCAAAAAATGGCAATGAAGTTAGTACAGCATGATATGTCCTTAATGTACCAATGTTGGCTCTTAGTAATTATCTCTTCCCTTTCCAGGTGCTCCCAAACTATCCCTTTAATAATTTATTCTAGAATTTTTCTAGTCAAGCTCATTGCTCTATAGTTTGAAGTATCTGCTTTCTTCTCCCTCTTTGGAAATCAGGACTTTTGTTCATTTAGAGGAATGCAATGCTTCCCCAGTTCACATTTTCCTCCCCAAATCTCTGATGGCAACTCAGCAGTCAACAGTAGAAAGTTCTTTTAGCTCCTAAGCTGTAGTTTGTCTGGGCCATGGCCAGAATACCTGAATTGCTGCTCCTCCATCATCTTTGGTTTCAGTTCTCTGTTGGCCATTTGGTCTGAAGAGCATTCATGCTTTTTGGTAGATTACATGGAATGCACGTAGGAGCTGACTAGTTCTGTCTTGTCTCCTGGTTTTTTTTTTAATCATCTTCCTACCCATTCCTAATTTTCACTTTCTCCCAACAGAGTTTGAGAAACACTGTTATCATCTTCAACTTTTTGTACTTCTAAACACACATACACACACACACAATTTCTGAACTATTAGAAACTCTCGCTGGCAGGACCAGGACCAGCCTCAGGTAAATGGTGAAACACAATATACCATACTATTTCCTCTAATAGTAAGACCCCGAGAAATATTTAAGAAGTGAAATATTCAAATGTTCCTCTTCTAACAGGAATGATGTCTCTCTCCAACTCCCATTTCTGGAATTAAAGTACCCAAGTTTATGCTAATATTTATTGTACACTTGGTGGGGGTGGGAGGGGTTTGGTAATTTTTTTTCCTCATATGGTTCTAAGGTTCCCAGAATATTTGCTTTTGTGTTCTTCATTTAGAAGCGGCAGTTGTTTTATTGGGCATCAACTCCCAGACATTGCTGGTGATATACTGTCCTCTAGTGGTCTAAAGTCCAAAATCAATTTGCTATCAGTTGGGGACATACAGAGCTCTCAAACCTTAACCATTTTCTATAGTCCTTACAGTGGTCTTCAGTCTCTCACCTTATTTTTTTCCTGTCTGAGTACAGGCTCCATCTCTACTCCTAAGAACTGTCACCATCCAAGCCAGGCCTAGACAAAATTGGGAAGTAAATGAACTTTGTATTAATCACCCCCATTCTTTCTTATTTCTCTCTTGGTGAAAGCTTCTTCGGGAATATAATGTCTTTAGCATTTCTCATCTATTCTTCTACCAAAACCTGCCTTCACACTAAGATAGAAATGAAAGACTTACAGGATCATAGAGTTGTATGGGACCTTAGAGGATGTCTACTCCAACTTCCTACCGAATGCAGGATTTCATCCACAATATCCCTGGCAAATGGTCACCAGCAAGGCGACTCTTCTAGTGATGGAAATTGTGTCACACAGCAAGGTAGTCTATTGCTAGATGGCCCTCATTGTTAAGAAGTGTTTCCTTATATTAAACCAAAACCTCCTTCCTTCTAACTTCCACCAACTGGAATTAGTTCTACCCTCTGGAATAAAGCAAAATAGATTGAATCTCACTTCCAAAAATTAACCTTTCAAACATCTAAAGGCAGTAATCATATACCTTTAACCCAAATCCTTTTTTCTCCAGGCTAAATATCCCTATTTTCACCCACTATTACCTCTTCCCAACTTGGTTGACCTTTTCTGGATGATCTCCCACTCGTAAACAAACCTCTGAAAACATGGCATCCAGAACGGAACACTACTCTTAGCTGTGTTAGACATAACTCTAATTATCTCCTCTCTGCCATTTGTGTTCAGCACAGAAAAGATAACAGTGTTTGGGACACTTTCAACCAATTCCGTTGACTAGGTCCACTATAAATTTATTGTTATCTGACCTCATGGCTGCATAGTATTTTTTTATTCTTGCCTGATTGACTTGCTCACCTCACAAAAGCTATTCCAGACCTTTTCTCTCCCTACTTCCACCCTCAGACAGTCATACCTCCTACTTTGCTGAGAAAATAGCATATATTCCCTCATACCCAATAAATCAAAAAATCAACGAGCACTTATTAAGCTATACACCAGGCTCAGTAAAAAGGATAAGTGCTCAGGACACAAAAATAGCAATGAAACAGTCCTTGACCTCATGGGAGGCTTTTACTTTGCCTTTCACAGAAAAATTCTTAGAAAAAAATCATCTCTACTCATCTTCCACTTCTCTCATTTTTTTTTTGAAGGCAATCAAAGTTAAGTGACTTGCTCAGGGTCACACAGCTAGCAAGTGTCTGAAGGTAGATTTGAACTCAGGTCCTCCCAACTCCAGGGCCAGTGTTCTATCCATTGCACCACCTAGCTGCCCCTTTCTATTCACATCTCAATTCCCTTCAGTCTGGTTTCCAACCCCATCACCTAACTGAAACTATTTTCTCCAAGGTTGTCAATGATTTTTTTAAATTGCTCAATCTAATTACTTGATTACTTCTCAGTCTCTTGTGCTAGACAGAAAGAGAAAAGACAAGTTTGGGAAACAGATCACAAGCCTAGCAGAGACATGGAGTAGTAGTAACCAATTTTATTATCTTTACATTTGTTGGAGCTTTCTCTCTCAGCCAAAAGAAGAATGGCTAATAACTTCTTCCCTCACCTTAGTGATAGTTTCATCCTTCAAAAAGTAGAGAAATGAACAAGGGAAAATTCTCTTCTGGAGCTGAATTTCACTGATAGAGAGGAAATGCTTATCAAGGTGGAAATGATGGGAATCTTCGGAGGAAATGATCGTTGCTTTCTAGAGTTTGCGATAGAAGAGAAATAGACCTGGGTGTAGTGTGACATGTACTTAAGATTTGGGGAAAGCCAATTTCAAAAGGTTCACAGGAAGGTTAGGTGGGATGCCATGGACTAAAATTTTACAGGGGGATGTGAGACACTCATCAAATTCTGAAGACAAAAAAAAGGAAACAATACCAATGAAGGGGAAAATGAGATTTGACTGAAGAGATCAATGTAGCTTCACGGTATACTCACTAACCAAACTGCATTTAAAAATGTTTAATCTTTTAGTTTTAGACTAACCTTTAACAAGGAACATACTTGGGGGGCCATCTAGAGTATTAGTGTTCTGAGAGACAGATAACCAAATTACTATATTTCATTCTAACACTGAATAGCTGTGCAGACATGAGCAAATCCTTTAACTTGTTAGTTGTCTTATCAATAATATGAAAAGGTTGGACTAGATGATCTCTAAGTTGCCTTTTGGTTCTAAGTTTCTATAATTACAGATCCCATCACATCCAACTATACCTAATAAGGAAATAATTTATTAGGAGTAATTATACATCTTTTTAATGTTAAACATGTTTACCCTTAAACTTTACAATACTTTAATATGCTATGTCTGAATGTTATGAGGAGAGAAACATTTCTCCCATTTCCTATAAAAAGTGTGGGACTTCTGCTATTTAAACACACTATATAGAGCACCTGTGCATTAAATAAAAAAGAAAATTAGATAAGCCAATGTCATGCTGTATCTTGTATGATATAAAAAAATACATAAGTCAAAGACTTAACAACAATTAGTTATTATATAATGTGCCCAAAGGCTAAATTGTTAACCAATTTTATTTTAAATTTACAAAAGGAAGTAAAAAGAAGATTCAACAGAAAAAGATGATTCTTTGGGTAGATATGAACAAAACTGTCAGTATATACATTCTAAATTTTTCCTCAAAACGGTGAGCACAATAGGACATTTGTATTTCTAAAGGAATTTGACAATGATGTGTGTAGCACACACTGACTAATGCTTTTAATAAAGACTAAGGAAACAAGGGTAATTCTGACTCCCAGTTTAACTCTTCTTTAAAGATGGAATTACAGGGGCAACAGCTGTGCTTAAGAATATTGAATCAATTACTACATGTGCAATTGAGTCAGATACAACAGATTATCCAATGCAAGTTGAGAGCTTCTTTCTCTCTTCAAATTGTTTGTCCACTATGAGTGAAAGGGCCTGGAGGAAGCCTTCTACTGAAACAGTCGGTGTCTAGAAGCAAACAACAGAGTACCATTAGCTCAAAATATACCACAATCTAGCAATTCTAGCAATCGCTTATCTGGCAACCTTAACGCTGCGGAGTAGGGGTAGGGAGTCTTGAGGCCACCTGTTGCCCTCTAGGTCCTTGGGTGAAGCCCTCTGACAGAGTCCAAGTTTTACAGAACAAATCCCCAAGGGCCGCACTTGAGTAAGCTCCCCACCCCTGCTCTGGAACATAAATGAGGAAAAGCAAAAAGGACTTTTAAATAGTCAAAATGTATGTCATAAACCACATATTTTAGCTAAATAACTATTTTTTGCTATATCTTAGGCACTGGAGATACAAATGCAAATGTGACCCCACCCTCAAGGAACTTATATTCTCCCGGGGGAAGGGACACACAACATATTCATATATAAGCAAATACAGGCTATAACATGCATACTTATAGATACATGCATATACAAATATGCACATGCCCACACATATACGAAAGTACTTGGGGGGCAGGGGAGAATTGTAACCAACAACTGGGCTAAATCTGGAAAAGACTCTTGAAGAAGGCATGACTTGAATTGGGCCTTAAAGGGAGCTAGGAGTTCCAAGGAGAAGAGGTGAAGACAGAGAATATTCCAGGCATGAAGTGACTGCCTTTGCACATGTGTGGAGTTGGGAGATGGAAGGTTGTCTAGAGGTAACATCTAGCATGCCATTACATCTGGCGTGCGCAGTGAGGAATGAGGAATAACATATTATTAGCCTAGAGAGGTAGGAGAGATTCAGATTGTGAAGATCTACAAACAAAGGAGTTTATATTTCATCCTTGGGACAATGGGAAGCCCCTGGAACTTCTTGACCACAGACCCGTGCTTTATGAATGATAATTTGGTGGCTACTATATCTGGAGAATAGACTGAAAGGGCAGAAGCTGGATGTAGGAAGACTACATAGGAGGCTGTTTTAACAGACAAGGAAACAGGTGATGACATTACCAACTAGGGTCACCATGAAATGAGAGAATGGGATAGAGGGTAAAGATGCTGAAAAAGTGCAATCGACCAAACTTGGCAACTGATTGAAGATGAGGACACAGAAAAGTGAAGAGCCAGAGATGACACCTAGGTTGCAAACATGGATTAGTGGAAGAATGGTTCCCTTAACAAAAAAAACAAAAAACAGAAGTGTGAAAAAAGAGTGGGCTGGGGGCAGGAAGAGGAGATAATGAATTTAGGTTTTGGATATGTTCAGTTTGAGCTACCTATGGATCTGTTCAAAAAGTGGTTGATGACATGTACTTGTGGCTTGGAAAAGAAATGAGCATTGGACATGTAAATATAGGAGTTATATGCATAGAGATGACAGCTGAATCTGTGGGAGCTGCTGAAATCATCAAAAGAATACAAAGAGAACAAGCATTTATAGAGCACCTACTATGTGCCTGCTTTACAAACATCTCACTTGATCTTCACAATAACCTTGAGAGATAGGTGCTGTTATTATACAACTGGGGAAACTGAGACAGAAGTGGTGAAGTGACTTGCCCATGGTCACATAGCTACTAAGTGTCTGATGCCAGATTTTAACTCAGACCTTCCTGACTCCAGGCCCAATGTTCTCTCTATTGTACCCCCAAATGACTCTAAGAAAGGATGTAGAGAAAAGAGGCCAGGAACAAGCTGTGGGTTACCCATAAAATTAGGGGATGACACATGGAGACTGAAGCCTGGTATGAAGAGGACTACGACAGAGTACTGTCACATAAACCCAGGGAGGAGGGAGTCCAGAGGGAGGAAGAGGTCAATAGAGTTAGCCAAAGAGCTCCCTGGTGACCTTGGTAGGTGTGAAAGCCAGACTGCAAGGGATTAAGAAGAGAATGGGAGGTGGGAAAGCGTAGGCAACAAAGAAAGGGCTTCTTTCAGGAGTTAGGCTATGAAAGGACAGAGACACAAAGGGCAATAACTCAAGTGGTTTTTTTGTTTCTTAAGGATAGGAAGAAATGTTTGTAGGCAGCAGGGAAAATCAGTTTATGAAGGCTAAGTATAAAGAAGGGAAAGAAAGGAACACCAGCACATTTTCTGAGGCTGGAACAAAGGGAAGAGAGAGAATGAGAGATGACATTGAGGTGATTTCAAGGGTGGAACTGGGGAGGAGAGAGTGTTCACGACAGACAGCCTCCATTTTTGCAGTGAAGGTCCTCTGCTAAAAGGGAAGTGGAAAGAGGGAATGCAGCAGGAGGAGAGGGGAATGGAGTGACACAATGAGGACCTCAACATTAGACGACCTAGGTTTGAGCTGGACCCAGTCCACCAACAGGAGGAGCTGCGACCTCCTCTAATGTATTCTGGAATGAAGGAGGAGGGTGGGAGTAATCTACTCTGGGGTCTGGAAAGAGATGAGTGGCAAGAGGACAATGCGGCAAGTGATTCAAGGGTGGGAAAAGTCAGGCTGAAATTAATTTATACCGGATGAAAGTAACGACTAAACTTAGAGTACAAGGCAAAGAAAATACTTTGTAAGCAATATTTAACTGCTAAATACCCTTTCAGACTTAAGCTACAGTTACTTAGGGCAAACTAGCAGGTAACTGTAAATACAACTCCCACACCGGCCTGGCAAAGTGACTGAAAATCCAGCACCAGACATTTCTATCACTGAGTTACGACATTATGGCTAAGAGTCCCATTTAAACACCGGCCTGGGGGTGGTGGTGGTAATTTTAATTAACAACCATTTGCTGAATTCTTGCTATTTTCCAGTACTGTACCAGGTCCAACAGACAGGTAAGAAAATTCATTTTATTGTTAATGGTACTTAATAAATACCTGTCGACTTGAGGAAGAGGTTCCGATAGAAGTCAGACTTGAGCTAAGTCTTAAAGGATGCCACAGAGAGACTGCATCCTGGTTACAGAGGACAACTGTGGGAAGGTGAGGGGAGAGGAGATGGAGCGTCAAATTCTGGGACTGGTTCACATGCCAACTGGCCAGAACCCAGAATAAATGCAGGGAATAAATATATGAAATGAGTGCAGAGAAAGGTTATGCAATAAGTCAGGAAAGGTAGCCAGGAGCCAAATTATGAGGGGAGGGCTTTAAATTCCAATTAGAATCTGATAAAGAAGCCACAGAGGACGCTAACAGTCCTTACGCTGATTAGAAAGAGAGTATCATAGGTGTCATGGATGGAAGTCACAGAGAGGCAAACTGTTGTTGAACGTAAGGCTTAAATTTCTAAGTTAGAACTGTCCGAAATCAAAATGGGCTGTCTGAGAGAGACCTGAATTTTCCATTTTCATACAAAGGCTGGATAACGACTCATCGGGGACATTATAAAGGGGTTTGTGATGCAGGCAGGGATTAGGTCAGATGACCTTTGAAGCCCCTTCCATCTCTAAGATTCTATGATTCTAAGTCCTGAGCATGAGACGCTATGGAGAGGGCAGACCCTGTTATAGGAAGAAAAGTTTATTGTAAATAAACTTAACTCACTTCACATTCTTCCTAGGCCTAACCTTGCTGCCAGGCATGACTAGTAAAGTTTTTACATTTGGCAGAATTATTGCCTTTGCCATTAACATGTCTTCGAATGGCCTGACTGTTTAATATCTTTGGCATATATCCTGTGGTATAGTTGCTCCAAGCTAAGGCTGTAAGTGAGAAGCAATTTAAGTTAAGGCTCTGTGAGTGGCTAATGATGGTCAAGAATGGAAACATCAATTGAAAAAAACAGTGAGAACAAAAACTTACTTGTATATATAATGCATGGGCTAGAAAAGGAAGTTTCCTCAAGACTCGACCACTAAGTCCTTCACTTTTCCTGTTGAAAAATAAATGTAACAAAATAATTCTAAATATTGTTCTTCCCTAGATTAAATTGATGGTTCTTTTCTACGAATATCTTTCAACATTAATTGCAGAGAAAAATTCAAGCAACAATATTGACCACAAATACATTCTAAGATGAATCATGATTGCTTTCTAAAGCCAAAGACTGAAAACACCCCAGGGAAGGAAAAGTAAGTAGGTAAGTGAGAGCTTGAAAACAATTCCATTTATTTATTTCCAAGAATCCTGAGTCAACCAACTTTGCACATTTACTTCCTAATAAGCACCCAATAAATTTATTGGCCCTAAGGATAAGTTTAATAAGTCAACATATTCCTGTATATTTCTTCCTTTAGTCATGTAAGTAATAACTTGAGTTAATACTATGGAGGGAACTATGAGCATAAGTACAAGGAAGTTCTAAAGATTGTTAATTATATAAACAGCCAATTGAGATGATTTAGGCCAAAGTTAATCCATTTTTAGTCTTGAATTATCCACACTGATTTATATATAGCTAGGTTCCAATTAATGTGAACAAAGAATTCTATGATGTGGTTGCATTATTTGGAGCCACACTATTCAAAGTATAATTGCATGTAAATATGGTAATTGATTCCAGACCAATAGAAATATAGAGTGCAAGTTCAAGTAATGCAACTACTTCATGGGATTCATTATTCATACCAATCAGGATCTAATTGTATAGTCATCAAATTAAACCTGATTATTGTAAAATCTTCCCTTCATTCTGTATAATATAAACAAAGCTATCAGAATACATCTCATAAAGCGAAATGTTACATCTAAAATCTAGATGTATATTACAAAGTCCTGTATTAAAATTAAACAATTTATGAAAATTCAACACTGTGAACAAAATTTTACTTGACCTTGCTGACCTAATTTTCTCTCCTCCAAATTTTTTTTAAGTGAAGGGTAGTTTAACATACTGAATCATACTTCAACAGAAAACTACATGGTCTTTCTGTTCAAACAAGAATGCTCCCAAGTCTACCTGCCATAGTTCATATCTTCAAGGCAAATTTTCACACAAATAAGGAGAAAAGAGCACTTGGTTTGCCCTTTAATTAGATTAGAAAAATTATATGTTGATGCTTGAGATTTTTTTTTTTTAGCTCCATCTCTTGCTAATCTATCGGCTTCTTCATTGCCTGCAAACCCTGAATGACCAGGAACATGCACCCATTTAACGTCTATGCCTTGAATAAGTTTAATATACTTCTTTGTTAATGACATCTTTTCCTGTGCTTGCTTTCCAGTCATTTTTCTTCCAGTCTTTAATCCAACTCATTATACCACTCATAGTAAACACACTATCTGTGTAGAGAGCCAGCTCATTGATGTTTTGATTCTTGGCTTGTTCGATGGATGGCTTTACAGGCAGCATGTATTTCTGCTCTTTGGTATCTATCATGCAGCAAGTCTATCACCCATATTTAGGGGATGGCCTGGCCCCCAATAAACACCAATGCCTGCTTGCACTTCCCTCCTCTCATTACTGGAGCAGCAGCCACTTGTGTAAATCACAATTGCATCTCCCACATAAGGAAATGTATCTTTGCAAAGTGAAGGTCCTGAGTCCATATTTTATTTTGTAAGCTTTGAGCAAGGCTCTTCCTCTTCATCTGATGACTCGCAGGGTCTCTTGTTTGGCTTCACTTTGGGGTCTTGAGTGTCACTTTTCTTTCTCTGCTGTTAAATAATCAGGACTTGCAGTACTTCGGACAAAGGTCCAAGCCTCATCCTTAGTAACAAACTTCTTGAACCTGACAGTAGGAAATCGGTTCACTTGTGCTTGACATTCACTCAAGGTGGGGAACATTCAGGCCTTTCTGCCCCTTCTCACAACACAGAACATGCCAGCACTCAGGCAGCACGGGCCACAAAAGCCAAAGGCACCCGTAACAACTCTAGGGACGGCAGACGGACAGAGCCTCAACATGGCCTGCCCTAGGGCCTCTCCTTCAAATTTTACTGCTAATTTCTTGAACCAGGAGTCCACACTCTTCCCGCACTTAAATTTGCTAGCGACCTTCTCTTTAACCCTCCTGCATTCTGGAAGATGACCGCCTGCACTGTCCTATTGAAAATGCATCCTCTAAGGTCACCAATGACCTTCAAATCAGCAAATTATATTCAGTTCTCATTTTTCTTAACCTCACATTTATTCTCTTTATATTTATTCTAAATATACTCAAATATGTATTAGTTGTATCTTTTATCAGAATATAAGCTCCTTACAAGTAAGTATTGCTTCATTCTTTGTACTCTTTGTATCCCCAGTAGCTATCACAATGCTATGGAGTTTAGACTGTTCTCTAGGTAATGGGAACTACTGAATAGTCATAAAGAAAGCAACATTTTAGGAAATGATTTGGCAAGTGATGTGCTAGTTGGATGGAGGGGAGCAGGACATGAGGCATTGTGATAGCTACTGGGGATATAAATACAATGTCTGATACATAATAGGTACCTAGTGCTTTTTTCCCCCTTTCACTTTCCAGTTTTTGTTGCTGCTGTTTGATTGTGTCCAACTCTTTGGGACCACATCTGGAGTTTTCCTTAGCAAAAATACTGAAGTGGTTTGCCATTTGCTAATTTTACAGATGAGGAAACTGAGGCAAACAGGGTGAAGTGACTTGCCCAGGGTCAAATCTCAGAGATTTTTTTTGTCAATTACTAAGTTGGCATTTATTGCCTATCATCCTGCGGTATATTCTTTTAATTTCATCATTTAATTAATCAATCAACAAGTATTTACTAAGCACCTACTATGTGCCAAGCACTGTGCTAGCTGTTAATGATACAGCACCTAAGACAAAAATGGTAGTCCCTCTCCTCAAGAAGCTTACTATCTACCATGGAAGTTCTCTCCTTCTCTCTCTCCTGCTCTCTCTCCCTCAACATATGTATGTGTATATATGTACACATACATACATGTACACAATACATATGCATACATCCACAATAGATACATCCACATATGTGTATATGGAAATTATTAATAACTATTAATGTCAGTCGTATAACAAAATGTGTTGGATTTTCATTAATATAATGCCCAAATATAAATTATAATTACAATACAATACGCATGTGTGCATATATGTATATATTTTTCTCACATGCATACATGTGCGCACACACACACACACACACACACACACACCCCTAAATACAAATCCAATTATATTAAATTTCTTGAGATGGGGCTATATCTCTTTACTTTCCTCTATTCCACCAGCATTTCACACACTACCTTGAGATGAGTAAATGATAATAATTGAGGCAATAATTTTTATTTTGTCCTAGCTCCTATCTGTTCACATGGGAAACTTTATAAAGAATACTTTTAAAAATCATTTAGATATTTTTGAGACCTTCTAAATTGCGTATGTTTATCTAGACTAGAATTAAGACTTGGCAATCACTATAGCTCAAAACATGTTAAAAACATTTTTTTTTGTTTCAAAATGAAGAAGATTCTCACCTTGAAATTTCACTTAAGAGAAGACTCAGCTTTGATACATTATTTTCAACATAACCAATCATTTCTAGTTCTCGAAGAGTCAATAGCTGTTGCCGTGGGTATATTATTTGACACTAATAAAAAGTAAGTATTAAATTAGCATTATCGAAAATTTTCAATCACGTGAGACTCACAGAAAGCATGAATAATAATTATGCTTAAAATATACAATTTTTAATAAAAAGTATGCCAAGTCCCCCAGTTTGTGACTAGGTCCTGATCCCCAAATTCCTGTGTAAGGTAGTCATGTGGAATAAGAACATATTCCCACATAAACAATGTTAGAAATGGTAGCTAGGAGATGAAGTCATCTCACTTTTTAACCTCTAACTTGGCTGAACTAAAGTCCCTTCCAACTTTGGATTTATAATTCTGTGACATAAGCAGTGTTCAAAGTTTAGGTTTCTGTTTCAGGTCCTGGGAGTGGGATGGATGGGGCAGGAGTGGTTTCCTTGACTGGATAGATCTTTTTGTGCAAGTTATGTATCTGTAAGTATGGGGATGTCTACCTGGGAATTAATTTGTTAAATGGCTAGAAAAATGCTAAGATGTGCAAGCCAAAGCTTCAAACCTATGTCCCTAACTAGGTTACCAACACTCCCTTGAGCTGTTCAAAGCTAAGGAAGTGAATTAGGATTTATCTTTATATAAAAATGGTAGAAGGCATAATGATTTAATAACTGTTAAAAAATTATAGAGGGTAGCTACTTTCTTAAATTCAAAAATCTATCAAAAACAGTTCATTCTGAAAAATAAAAATTGTGATCTACCACTCCGGGGATCACTCAGAACTCTGTATCTGGTAGTTTTCATCTGCCACCTACTCCCTACAGACTACTTTTCTCTTCCTTTACCCCATAGAGGCTTTCTTAATTAATTCAATCCAGCTCAGCTGCAAGTGCTCCAGGGATTTTACATTCTCTTGACACTTACACAAATAGCCTATAGTGATTAATTGATAACAGGCTATTTCTTTGCAAATATGTTTATGTCCTTTTCATGTGTGGTTTTTTGAGGGTTTTTTGGTGTGTCTTTATAATTAGTCTTTAAGGCAGGGATTATCTATTCCTTTAAAGCTCTTAACATAATGTTCTACATTAAAAATTTCCTGACCATGTTTCCACCCTCATCTCAGCCTTAATTATATCTTCCTTTGTCAGTGATTCTAAATTTTGGATAATGAACAAAATTTTTGAACCTAGATACCATATCAATTTACTAACTGGCAGCAATTCAGAGCACCATACAGGTGGTAAAGAGATCAACAGCTTGGAGGAAGTGATGAGGAAGTATTAAAAAAGTAGACAAATATCTCAACTAAAAAGATAACTAAGTGTTAACTCTGACATTCTACAAATATTTGAAGTACCTCAACAATAAGGGAATAGACGGGAAAAGAACTGTTTAGGTTGGATTAGACTCAAGCAAGACT
This sequence comes from Trichosurus vulpecula, assembly GCF_011100635.1. Taxonomy (NCBI): domain Eukaryota; kingdom Metazoa; phylum Chordata; class Mammalia; order Diprotodontia; family Phalangeridae; genus Trichosurus; species Trichosurus vulpecula. Next base: position 359,831,859 of record NC_050573.1, read on the forward strand.
AGAGAGTAAAAGCAAGTGAGTATAAGCTAAGAAGCAAGTGTTGCCTTCAGGGCACAAAAAATAAATAAAAAACCAACAAAAAAAGAAGTAACGTGTTTCAATCTTCAGTTATCCAAATGCCTCAAAGAACAAACAGCACAAACCTTAATTCTGAAGAAAGTCAGGTTCATAAAAACAAGTTGAAGGAGAAATGTTGGTTTGGTACAAGCAGAAACTCAAGTGACTAGAGTACTGAAATATGTTCATTAAATGTGGTTCCCAAAAGATCAAAATCAAGTTAAAAATATAATTTTGACTACTAGATCAAACTGTAAGAAACATTAAGACTGCAGTTCCTATTTTAGAGGAATGGGGAATTACTAATCCTACTACTAAAAAATTGCATGGGAACACATTGTTTTTAAACCAAATCAAACAAGGCACTACTCAAAAACAAATAAATAAAACTTACCTTCATTAGTTCTTCTAAACAAGAAAGATAAATTTTGAAAATAGCTGCAGTAGATGGAGGCCCTATGTATTGTTTTATATCAGCTCTGTCTACAAAGGCCATGTCAATTTTCTCAGTAATATTTGAAGTTGTTAATATAACAACATTTGAATGCCTGTTAAGATAAAGAAACATCTGATGTCATAACTATTCTGTCTAACATGGTAACACTATTTGCCTAACATTTCACATTTTCAGAGAATTTTGCATTCTTTAAAAAAATAAGATATTATGGATACCTCATGATGGGTGGTGTTTAATTCAATTAACCTAATTTTAGAAATGAGAAAACACAGTTAGGGTGAGAGTATTATCCATGTCAATGTAGTGGTAACTAACTTTGTAACTAAGTTACAACTTCCAAAAGGTACTAGATGTCTTAGACTGAGAGGGATCTAGTGTTGCCAGCTGTCCCCAACAACACAACTTTATGTCACCACCCACAGTCAAACGTGGAGCTCCTTTGCTGCCATGATCAAAATATGGTGATATTCTGCTAGGAAACTGCTAGGAACTAGGAACTGCTAGGGATAACACTCCTTCATATGGAAATGGTTAACATTTTAAAAAAATCAAACAAATCAACAACAATTTTTATATATCACAGGAAGTAGAACTTCATCTTAACCAACTTTAAAGCTTTATCTCTAATTACGGTGTGAAGATTCAGTCCCACATTAAAACAATTTGAAGCACTGGCAAATGAAGAAACATCTGATGAGGGAAGGATTTGAAGGGAGGGGAGGAGTCTTATAAGTTGGCCCATGAAATTTTTCATATTACTCAAAAGACAAGCCCTAAAAGTAAAACTGATTTAATTGTTTTGGAGTCATTAAGTGGGTTCAGAAGAGAAAATCTATTATCAGTCCTAGCCAAAGTACTCCAGTTTTCCTAGGAGGCCAAATATAGCTGTTCAAGGCTAATTTCACAGGTCTAACAGACTCAATTCTCTGTACTTGGGTCCCCTCTTTCCTCTCCTTAACTTATCCTGCTTTCCCTATATCTCTAGGCTCCTACATATTTTGCATTTCCTGGAAAATATGACATTAATATTCAATGATATTTTTGTAGTAGAATTCCTTTTCTCTAACCTCCTGAAACACTTCCCTGTCTCCTCTATTAGTTCTACCTACCATAATACACAAATTGAACTCTAAACCTTGCTTTGCAAATATTCTAACCACAAAATGAGGAAGTCAGTTATTTGGCATTGGGTGTTTAGTATTTGTTTTTAAATGTTTGTAGTAACACAGGATAAATAAATGAAACCATCACCTTTGTTAATAGATGTTCCCATGGACAAAATTACCAATAACAATGACAAAAAGGAAGTCCCCACAATACAGTAGTTATAAAATAGGAGCTTTGATTTCTGACATTAGTTAAACTAGGGAGATTCACAGGGCATGGTAGTGTTATAATTTAGGTCCTTAAGAATATGGAATCTTACTCTATCATGAAACTGAGATCAAGAAAAACACTAATACAATAAAGAAGCCTCCTTCCCCAAATCAACAGAGGGATCCTGTTAACTATGAAAGATAATATGCTGAACTTCACATACGTAAGTGGCAATGTCAATCCACTTGGTATGGAGTAACTTGTTTGTTTTGTCCCTCGTACTAGCAAATGTCTCCTCTGAACCATCCATATTCACCCACCCATTTCCTACTATTACCAACAACATGAGTACATACATAAGACAAAGTAGGATTAGGCACAGAATTTGTAGCCATGGATCTGATTTTCTATGTAAACTGAAATGACCTATATGAAGATGAAATTGGAAACTACTCTAAGACACTCTAATCAACTACTCTAACGGCTCGTACTATGAATTGTGCTTGTACAGGCACAAGAATGGTAAGCAACACTGGCTCTGAAGTGTGACCAGGATTCAAATCTTAGTTCTTGTGCCCTCTAGCTATGTGGTTTAGAAAAAGTCAGTTAACCTTGATATGTCTCAGTTTCCTGATCTATAAGAATAAGGCAAGAAGATCACATGATCTCTGAGGTCTCTTCAAGATCAGATTTTTGATCTTATGATCTCTATCCTGCTCCCAAAGCTGCCAATCCAGAAAATTTATCAGCATAAAATTAGTAAATACAATAAGGTATTTCTGTTCGCAGTCTATATCACATGGCAGTCAGTCTTATGGAACACCTTCAGTAGACCCCAAGAGGAAAAAAAAAGTCACTCAGATGTCCGTAACATCACTTTATTTGCATATTCACACATACTAAAACCATGACTTTTTTTCTCCTTCCTCTATTAAGTGGGTCAAATTACATTTCTTAAAACAAGGCCTTTATGTTGAATGGAAAGGGCACTGGATTAGGCATAACAAGACTGGAGTTTGAATCCCAATTCTGCTATATAATAGTTATGTAACCTTCTGTTAAGTGAAGTCACTTAACCTTAGTTTCCTCACCAGTGAAATGAGGAGATTGAAGTAAATAATCTGAATCTGATGAAAAACTATTGTTCTATAATAAATAAGGAAACAAATGATTTCAAAGAGACAGACATATCCTGCTAAACATCAATATTATAAAAATGAACAATTTTGAAAAATTTTATAAGGTGATGAAAAATGAAATGAAAATAAGGGAACATTTATACTATAACAATGCAGTAAGAGCAAATAACTTTGAAAGCTATAAGAATTATGATCAATACAATAACCATTCATGATTTGAGGACCAACAATGAAACATACTATCCATGACAGAGAGGTGATGGATTTAGGGTGCAAAAATGAGACATAAATACTTTTGTATAAAGCCAATGAGAGCATTTATTTTGCCTGACTAGGCACATTTGTTACAAGGAAATTGTTTTTATTTTTTTTCTAGTAGGGGAGGGGTGAGAGGGAGCAAAAAATATAGTTTTGTTAATTTTTTTTTAAAAAATAACTCTAAAAAACTAACTATTGCTGTATAACTCATTTTCTAAGCATATGAAGGTTTATAAATCATTTTCCTAATAGCAGCAACCCTCTGAGATAGAGTCCAAGAAGCACTGTCCTAATTTACAGATGAATGAACTAATGTGCTTAGAGGCTAAGTGATTTGATGATCACTTTGCTAGTAAGTATTTGAGACATGATTCCCAGAATCATGGAATTTAGGAGGGAAAAGGGACTATAGAAGTCAGCTAGTCCAACCCACACAGGAAAGGAATCCATATTGTAACAGGCCTGACAAGTGGCTGTCCAGTCTTAGCCAGAAAACAGTCCATGAAGAGACTCCTGCCGTCTCTTTAGGCAGCCTATTCTTCTAGGCAGCTCTAAATTTTCAGGTTTTCCTAAAATCAAACATAAATTTACTTTTTTTTTCTTTCTTTCAACTTCTACCCCTTGTTTCTGGTCCTGCCCTCTGGGACCAAACAGAGAAGGCTAATTCTTCCTCCACATGACAGCCCTTCACAAACCTGAAGACGGCAGTCATGAACTAGCTTTCTTTCTTTAGCTATTATTTAATTATTTAGCTATTCTTTATTTAGCTTTGCTAAAATCTAGGTAAACTATATCCTCAACATTCTTCCCATCTACTAACTCTGCAGTCCTATCAAGAGGAAACTAGTTAGATATAGCCTGCCTCTGTACAAAGTCATGCTGACCCTTTGTAATAACTGTTTCCCCTGTCTAGATGTTTGCCAATCATCTCTTTAATGATCAGTCCCAGAATTTTCCCAAGAATTAAAGGCAAGCTCATTGGCTTATGGTTTACTATAAGATTATTTTCTTCCATTTTGAAAATGAAGAAAATGGTTCCATGCTCTTTTATTTAAACTTGTTACTTGGCATTCTTCTATGTATTTTTTTAAAAGGCTACGTTGTGTATATATCTGTCTTGAGGCAAATTCTATTTTTCTTCCTTATTGAAATGATTTCCTTTAAGAGCTTCAGAATTTCATTCACAGAGCATCTCCCATCCTTCCTGGATTGACTTCCCCTGAAGCACTTTAGTTCACAGGCTCCTACCTATGTTTTCAATGAACCTTTTCAAAACTGCTCTCCCAAAATCTAGGGGGACCCTGACTTTGCCTGCAAGTCCAATACTCTTTGCACTATGCTATACTTTCAGATCTAACCTACAGTCAAACTACAATAGAAGTCTGACACAATGCAGTTAGACAACAATATGAAAGTTATTCCTGTCTTCTGACCTTAGTGTTTCAAAAGTCTTCCAAAACTCTGAGAGCAGTAATTGACAATTTACACATTATAATGATTTTTAGAACTGTAGACCCATGCCACGAGACCATGAACAAATGAAAGGTTATATTGTCAGGAAATAAATCCTTCAGAAAAATTTCATCAAAAAGTTCCTGAAAAGTCTTCTTTCAGTTATCGCATTGCTATAAATATTACAAAACATACTGAACACTCAGTGACAAACATTTAACTTAATTTTTAGTTTGAATATCTTGAAAGCAAGCTTTAGAGTCCAATTTGTGCATTTATAAGGAATTTTTCTGGAAAAAAACTGTTTTACTTATTTCATTTCACTTAGCTTCCCTGGACCTCAGTTTCTTTGAAGTCCCTTCTGCCACTAACTCCTATGAGTAAAACCTAAACTCCTGTCCTGCCTTTGTCACTAACTTGCCATGTGTCTTTGGCCAAGTATCTTCTCCTCTCTAGGCCTTGATTTCCTTATCTGTAAAATAAAGTTGTTGGACAAGATGAACTTTTCAGCTCTGACATTCTGCATCCCCATGTTACCTTTTAATCTGATCAATTTGTGTCAAAACAGCATTGACAACCCTGATTGCATCTGATGGTTCAGTGCCTGCCCTACAGGCATTACGGGCTGCAGTGAGACTTTCCACCTATAGGCAGGAGAAAAAGAAATGTCATTATGGTCAGGTTTTTATTTCATGACTTTTTAATGGGTTCATATAATTACCTTAATCCCAATAGGTGTCATCATGTGCTTACAACAATCTATTCTTGATATCAGTAAGAAGATGAACTGATTTCTTAGAAATGCCCCTTTCATAATGACTCAGTAGCTAAAGACCCATACCTCATCAATCAGCACAAACACCAGGGCTTCTTTATCATCGATTAACTCTTGAATCTTCTGGAACATCTTTGTTACTAGTTTGCCACTCTAGAACCAAAACACATAATGTTATTTAAATGCTGGCTTCTAGTATCTTACAAAATTAGAAAAGCATTGGAATAATACACATTTGTCTAAATTTCTAGGGTCACTAAATAGTGTTTTCTTTCCTTCTGTAATCATCCTAGGGACCCAGTTCTAGCTTAGTAGTATGCTTAGCACTATTCCACTGTAATTCAGTCTTTCCTCGACATTCTCCATCTCAAAGGTTCACCAGTGGCTTATATACAATTTCCTCATTTTACAGATGAGGTGATTGATGCTCAAAAGGCACTGGTTATCTGTTCAAGGTCACAGAACTAATACATGCCAGAACTCAAATTCAGGGCTTCTGAATGTAAATTCACAAAGCTTCCAATACCATGCCTGCTCCTTGTTTTCTGGTTTACTATCTCTCAGGGTTGTTCTTCAACTACTTAAGTTGGAACTTTAAGTATCCAGCTCATGGCCTCCTAGACTCACAAACTCTTAGCTAAAAGAACCAGGAGAAATCAGCTGAGTCAGATGCTTTCATTTTTCACAGGAGGAAACTGAATTCTAGAAAGGTGAAGTGATTTGCCTAAAGTCACACACCTAAAAACTCTTAGAGCTGGATCTGTTGCTCTCATTTCTGGGCTCTCCGTTCAGAGCTTATTCCACTGTACTGGGCTATCTATATTTGGGGAAAAAGGCCAAGTGACACTATAATTGTTGCACAAACCCAGGTAAGACTGTAATGTGACCTAATAACTATTCTATATTTATTCTCCTAAGTCTTGAGTTTCTGCTGTGTAAAGCATGTCCATATTAACAACTTAACTGTTAAAATAAATTTGGGGAAATTGCCCAAGGATTCATATTTCAAGTGTGAAAAAACCTGATCCCTGTAATTAATCCACTTATACAAAAGACAATCATACAAAAGGAATTAATTCTTTCAAGGCATTGTCCTAAGTTTAAAAAAAAATGAACTTAATGTGTATGCACAAGTATTTTCTTCCATTAGAGAATCAAGCCTAGTATTTAATGCTTACCTCTGAAAACCACTTAGAGAAAAGGCTATGACTATTTATCTCAATTAATTGTCCATATTGATACCTAAAATTAGAGAAAGAATCAATCAAATTGTCTTGTAATGTAATCAGTCCTAAGGTACTTCTTTAATGGCAGTCAACTTTTAAAAAGAAAGACTGTCAATTTCCCAAATATTCTATAAACTAAATGGCAAATAGGATAAATGAATTTTAGAGCTGAAGAATCTTAGGAGGTCTTGTTGTATAACCCTCATTTTTCAGATGAGGAAACTGAAGCTCAGAAAAATTAATTACCTAAGACCACACAGCATCTAAGCAGCAGACTGGAGGTCAGTGACAAACCACAACATCTTGACACCCAGTCAAGTATTCTTTACAATATACCATCTGCTTCATTGGGTACTATCTAAATGTAAAAACAAAATATGAAATAACCCCAAACCTTTATGTCCTTTAAGTTAAAAAAAATTTATACACACACACACACACACACATGCATGTATATACAAATGCATGTATGTGTATATTACATATTTTTATATATTTATGTACATATTTAAATGCTTTTATTTTTAAAATCTAGCAGACAAGAAAGCAGCAAGAGGAAGCAGGCACTTTGCTGCCTGGCTGAATTACCATTCCCAAAGGTGTGAGTATTGAAGTCTCACCTCACACTGGCCCTGTGGCTCTGCCCCTTACTCTCAGAGCTCTGCCCACCTCTAGAGATATCCTTGGATTAGCTGCTCAGCCAATTTTACCCACCTCAGTATCCAAAGCTGTTGTCCAGTGATATATAACTTTAATTTCAATGCATTTTTAAAAAGAAAATAAATTTTTACATTCCTAAGAGTTGACATACTGAGGAAAGCCTTCCCTCTTCATTGTATTTATAAAACTTCTCTCCAATATAGCATCTTTAATGTTAAATCCTGAATTGAGAAAGCAAGGGGCAATGGACAGCCTTTGAATCAGGAAGACCTGCCTTTAATTTCTGCCTCTTTAGAACTTTGGATACCTGTAATTACTTTTTTATAAATTGTGTATTTTTTCTCTCAGTATAACTACCAGAATGTAAGCTCTCGAAGGTGGGCACTCTTATGTGTCTTGTGCTGAGGAGGACAAAGCCAGATGGCCCATTCTTGTACTGCCCCAGGAGTTCAGAATGGTTTTTATATTTTTAAATAAAATAAAACTATATTTAAAAATGTAAAAACTATTTTTAGCTTCACTATACAAAAATAGGCATAGGTCATAGTTTGCCAACCCCAGTTCCAATGCTAGCACATAGTAGGCACTGAATAAATGCTTCTTGCTTTTGATTTATATTCAGTTATACTAACTTCTTTTCCTTGCAAATTACATAATCTCACCTGAGTTTCTTTTAAAAAAAAAAAAAAAGCTAAAATGTTATCTCTGATAAAATGTCAAAATACTGTGTGAAAGAATCAAATTATGGTAATAATATTAGACCCATTTGTTCTTTCTGTAAATACATTTTATAATTCTTTTTTGTGTTTGTAATGTTACTCAGAACAAATTGGAAAACAAACAAAAACAAATACCTTTCTAGAAATACCTTCTGGAAGATTTTGGACTGTTTTGCATAGTTATAATTATGGAGTAAATATTTATTCAATTCACCCCCTCGCATCAATACGAAGGCCAAGAATACAATTTACTTGCAACACTTTTCTCTGAAAAAAACTGCAACCTTTTCAAATGAGATACAAGGGTAAACAAAACAAAAATATTAGAGCTATGTGAAGTATGAGGGCTTTTTTTGTAACCACAGAAAATTACAGCATCATATTTTAAAGATGGAAAGGACCTGAAAGATCATCGAGTTCAATTTCCTCATTAGTGTTACGGTAAAGATTAATGGCATATGCTTATACCTAGGAAATCTACATTTATAACATCGTTCCTATAGAATGATTCTTCACAAGTTCCAAATAACAAAAGTAGCATGGCACTGTGGAAAGGACTGTGGCCAGGACTCAGTCTTCCCTCTGCTCTGACTTGTTATGTGATCTTGGGTAAGTCATGTAGCTTTGTTGGGCCTCAGTTCACCTGTTAAATGCGGAGGCTGACTAGTAATTTCTAAAATCACTTTCCACTCCAATATTCTGAATCTATAAACATGGTTAAACAAAGCAATTTTCTAACTTAATTGAAAGCATTTTAAACTAATATCATTACAAAAAGTAAATTTTATTAATCTAGGTCAGGTTATAGCTAATAAAGGGATTAGCTGTGCCATATAAAACATTAAATTATAATCTTAAAAAATTAAAACAATTATATAAGCCAGATAATCACATTACTCTCTACTTCTGCCCAGAAGTTACCTGCATGAAAGTCTAATTGTCAATTTCTGCGCCAATGCTTTACATAAAGATGTTTTTCCAGTTCCTGGAGGTCCTATAGGAAACATATTAATCAAAGTAAGTTTGATATTAAGTATATAGTTAAGACTATGCCACAATGGTATAAAAAACTAAATGCAGATGCAACTTATCAGAAATACATACTGTATTAAAGCTGTTGATAGTATATAAGATTCGCAACCTGAAACCTCAGAGAAGGCATTCATCTGATTTCAACAGTGTAGATGTAATTCCACTAATACAGATTGCAACCCTTTCATTCCTTAGTTGATGGTTCCGTGAGTTAGTGTGGGCATAAAAATGTATCACTTGCTGGCCAGCCTTCTAGTGATGAACCTTACCAAACTTAGCCCGGCTGGTCTATAAGACAGACTTACTGCATGTCTATACCATATAGGAAGCTCTTGCATCTTGCTGGGACCTAGAAGAGTTTGTCCTTCACTGGCACAATCCCTTCAAGAACGTAGCTGGGGTCAACCCTGATACAAACAGCATCAGAATTTAATGTAAATCTCCCTTATTCTAAATAAATGTTAGTGGGATCACAGGAAATCAGGCACACTGATACATCATGGTAGAGCTGTGAATTGGTCCAGTTGTTCTGGAAGACTTTTTGGAATTGTGCAAGATAAGTAACTCAGTGTTAATACCCTCTGTCCCAGCAATTCCACCAGTAGGCATATATATTCCATGTAGGTCAAAAATAGAAAGGTCACATATTTACCTAAATTTTCATAGCTTCACTTTTTGTGGTAGAAAAAAAAATAACAAGAAACTAGAACAATGGGGGTGGCCCACTACCTAGAGAATGGCAGAACAAACTGTGGTGTATACATGAATATAATAGACTACCGCTGTTCCATAAGAAACGAGGAATACGAGGAAATTGAAGAAACGTGAAGATCTTATAAAGTGAAGAAAGCAGAACCAAAAGAATAATACAAAAAATCCACAATATTGTAGGCTAAAACAAAAGACATAAAAATTTGGATTGAATGTAGTGATCAATCACAGTTCCAGAGAACTGACGATGAAACATAATTTCCTCTTCTCTAAGACAACGCAGACTACTGGTATGTAATGCTGTATACATTGTTATTTGTAATCGCTATGCAGGATATTTTGCTTATAGCTGTTTTTCTTTGTTAAAAGGTAGGAGTGTGTGTGGGTGCACGTGCGCATGTGCAGCTCGTGCATGCACGTACGCACTTATGCAAGCGTGCATAGATAATAATAGTGTGAACTGAAAGTGGCATAAAAAAAGTTTTAATTAATTATTTTTTAAAGTCCTTATGGTGACCCTTTCATTTCTCTCCTTTTCACCTCAGAAAAGAGTAGTTTACACTTTCTCACAAGGTACTCATTCTTTAACCCCTTGTCATTAGGCTCCCACCAATGAACATTACTGACTGGCAGTATGGTGTTCTTCAAAGCTTTAGATGCAGTTAAATGGGCAAAGGTTATGGACTCCCGAAGCCTCAGTTTCTTTGTCTCTAAAATGGGGATAATACCTATAGTACTTCACAGGGTTGAATATCATACACACATGAGTATCATATGATGATACTGAGATAAGTATGTAAAGGGCTTTGTAAACCTTGAAGCATTCTGAAAGTCAATGACTTCCTAGTTGTCCTCATCTCAGTCCTCATCTTCCTTGAGCACTGTGGATCCTGTCTGCTGACCATGATCCTCTTAGATCTCTCCGTGACTGTCCGTGGCACAGCATAATCCTGATTTCTGACAGCTTCGTATCTATCTCTTCTTCCTACTTCTGTCCTAAGTACAGGCACTGGCCTTGACCCTTTTCCTTCTTGACTCTTCTGGTTCAGATATCTCTATTACTTCCACCAACTTTGTGGTGACGACTCTTAAATCTTTACCTCAAGCCCTGGCCTTTCTTTTGAATTTTAGTGCCACATGTCCAGTGCCAGTATCCCTGGAGATGTCCTCCCAGAAGACATCTTCATGAGGATAGCAAAGAGATGTGTGATTGTGGGAAGGTAAAGTTAACGGAAGGATAACATAACTTTGTCTCTTTCTGTAATGAAAAAAATACTCTCTCACATCAGTACAAAGGCATAAGGAATACCCTAACTTTTATTTTACTTTTCATGAAATACAAAATAAAACACTCTTTACCATGTAGCAAAACAACTCTGTTCCAGGCTATTAGATTACTATCAACGTTTCTGTCGGAAAATAATAAGGTTGTCGTCACGTAGTCAAGCAACTGGTTCAGGAGAAAGAGAGAAAAAAAGCACACATAAACATGGGAGTTGCTGATAAGAATTTGGCATAAGTACTACATTCCAAATAAAATTTAAAATATTAGAAGAAAATAAGACCAAATGAGGCCTCTAAAATCACGTCTTCCACAAATATTTGCTAAATATGTTAGACGCTGTCCTTAGGTACTGAAATACATTTCTCTTCATAAGGCCACACTCACATCATTTTATTTTACAAAATGTAACTTTAAATGTATGAAATAAAAACTTACTATCTTTAAAAGTATGGAATAATGCATTTTATAAAAAATAATAGCATACTAGAAAAACTATTTTACCAAGCTATTTATCAAATAGTGCAATTGAACTGTGAGATGACGTAAATACATGCTATGCTTAACTCAACAAATCCTACTAATTTAGCAAAGAAATCTCTAAGCATGGATTCTCTGACTCTGAAGTATTAAAGGAAGCCATAAACCCTACTAGCTTGCACCCTGTTGGCTTACTTGGGTACACCCACCAACATCACCAATATTGAATGACAATGAGAATATACATGAAGAGTAGCTGGCTTCATCGTGTACCCTCACTTCTGCCCTCTTGTAACCTTGGAAGCCAGCTCTGTTCAGGGTCAATCCTAGAAATGCAAGTCAAGGATAGAGTAGCTCCAAGTTGCCTAAAACAGCTTAAAGTGGCACTTACTAGGTCTGGGGCCCAAAGGAAGATTATAAAATAAATTATACTTTCATATAAAGAAGCATTTTTCACTTACGTGTGACTTAACTTCAACATCATACACAAGGCTCTCCCAAAGACCATGAAATTCAACTGTAAGATAACAATTCTGGCATGAAATTCTAGAAAGAAAGTGTATACCTAGACTCATTGGATTTTAAAGCTGGAAGGGACTTTAAGCATCATATAGTCTGACCATATAATTTTACTGATAAAGAAACTAAGGCATAGATACACTGAGTTGTGCAACGTCATATAGCTAGTAATGACAGAGTTTATGCTCAAAACCAGGTCAAAACATTTGGTTCACTATTAGAAAGAGAACCATAATAAAATCAAAAGATCAAAGAATTACAGAATCTTAGAGTTGGAAAGGAACCTCAGAGAATACTCAGTCCAACCCCTTCCTGATCTAGGTTCATTGAGCCTTTGTTTGAAAACCTCCAGACAAGGAAAACTCACCACCTCTCAAGGCAACCTAGTCCACTTTTGGATGACTCGAAATATTAGGAAGTTTTATTCATTTTTAAACATCAAGCCTAAATTTGTCTCTTTGCTCTTTCTACCCACCGCTCCTAGTTCTATTCTCTGGAGCCAAGAACAACAAGCCTGATCCCACCAACCACAGCCCTCTCTACCCCAGGTAGCAGGCCTATCTCTTCTGTGATCCTCTTCTTTTCCCAGAATAGCTTTAATTTATTTTTTTAAACTTTGTGAACCTTAGCTTTCTTCCCCAGTCCCAGGGACTGGGTTTTCAGGACTCTTGGTAAAATCCATGTAGGCCCATGCCATGATGTTGTATTCATTCTACATTACCTGTCTACCTAAAACTTCTGCAGTTATCTTTTTAAAACTTCAGTCATTTGGCTAGTTCCTTGTGCATCTTCCCCATGCATCTACCTCAGTATCTTTGGATAGCTTCACTTTTTCTTCATGAGAATTACTTCCTTTTGTGTCTTCAGAATCTCATCCTTGAGTTTCCCATCCCCTGTGGACTGACTTCTTCTGTAGGATATTAGGTCACTGGAATCTTTCTTCTGAAGTGTCTGAAATCTGCTCTTTCAAAATCTGGGATGTACGCTATACTCTGTTCAGCTTTCCTCATAGGTATCATAAACTCCAAGATGGAATTGTCACTTCCCCATAATGTTCCAATTATTCCTACCCTTGCAAACATTTCCTTTCTGATAACAAGAATCAGATCCATATTAGAACTTCTCCTTGTGGATTCCTCTATCTTTTGAAGGAAGAAATTATCATTAAACAAGTAAAGAAATTATCAGCCACTCTGCTTTGGCAAAGAAAGAGAGCTCTGACGAATGGAGAGATAACAAAATCTCCCAACATTTCTACATCACGCCCCTATGCTAGGCTTGTGAACTATTTTCCAAATACCACATCTATTGCCATGCAGTCCAGGTGATCTGTCCACCTGTCCATATGCCAATGATATTATTGCTTCTTTTTCTGCAATTCATTATCACCCAAATGCTTTCTACCAAGCTTACTCTCCTTTAGTTCCTGGATTTCCTCACATATTATTTTCCTGATATATAATGCTACTCTACCCCTAGCCCAGACTTTTACCTAATTTATTTCTTCTGAAAAAGGTATGAAGTGCCAGAACCAATCACGGGTCTCATTCTACCAATGTTACCTACGAGGTAACATTTTCCTTCTTTCGTTAGACTCTCCAGTTTACTTTGCTTTTTACACATACTTTGTTCCTTTGAATAAAGACACCTGAGGCCCCTGGTTTTATTACGGGATTCAAATACCTGTTTCGCCGATTAATAGCTGTGACCTTAAATAAGTCACTGAACTTCAATTTACTCTTCTATAAGATGGGGATAATAACCGTGTGACATATATTAACATGTTATATCAGAGAGGTCAAGAGATTTGCCTAAGGTTACAGTGTGCTGAAGAAAGGATTCTAACTCAGGTTTCTTAAGGCCAAATTCACCATTCCCCCTCTCCACCCCATAGGCATTATATCTCCTAGATGATCTTTGAAGTCCTATACAGGTCTAAGATTCCATTATTTACAATTTTTCTCTTTTCGATTTGTATAGGACAACTATATTTTAAAATGTGCACCTTTGTAAACAATGGTTCAACTTTTTGTTAGGAGCAATGATCAACATTAACTCACAATTAGAAATTTAATAAAATACTTCTAAAATACATATTACATCTTATTTTTAGGCAAAAGTATACCTCATTTCATGTAGGTGCTCATGAAAATTGCATATGCAATAATTTTTTTTAAGTTAACTCATATTTTAAATGATTAGGATGGGTAGGGAACATCAGAGGAGTCCAGGCTAGAAGGGTAGGTGGAATCAATAAATATTTGCTAGATGAGTGAAATGACATGCTGGTGGTTCCCCCTCCAAGATTCCAAAAATACTGCAAAAAGATATTCAGAGAAATTTACGTAAGCCAGGTATATGACAGCCATCATGGGCTTTAAGAAAAACAGAGGAACCTGGTAATCATTCCCATAATCATGCATTTATCCCTGGAAGTTTTTTCTACATAGCAAGGGAGAAGGAGGAATATAATCCATGTGATATAAAGAAGGTGGGGAGTGGGGAAGGAAATGCCCTTACAGAGTATATCTACCTTTATTATGACACTTAATTTCTGCCATTTTGATCTCACTTCTACAAAGTCTACTTCAGCTAGTCATATAACATTATACCTGCAGGCAGCACCCAATGATTTGCTGCAATTATATTTTCTGACTCTTCTTCCAAATTTTCACTGCTGGGTCCTTCTTCATTCAGTTGGAAGACATGAAGGGCAAGAGCACATTTGCTCAAGTCAATTGGCTATGAAGAAAAAGAAAACTACACTTAAACTAAGTCTCCAAATGTTTAGATATTTCAATTATATTACTGTACCTAAATAAGATATAAAAATGGAAATAAAAAGGATAAAATAAAATATGATTAAAGCTCAAAGTGGGCTGCATTCTAGGCAACACTATAAAACATTAATGCTGCAATATGCTAACAGGGAAGTGGACTTTAATATCACACCAAGTTTTTCAGACAAAAAACAATCAAAATTAATTCTTTTTAACATTTTTACATATCCATAAATGTGTGATCTATTTCATATATGAAAATGTTAATGAAATTATAAAGTATGTGGTTCAATTCTTTTTTTCTAATAGTGGTAATGGATTTATGTTGCTCCAACCACACTCTCACCTACTGACTGGCGAGTGATCAAACCCCTACTGTCACTGCTGCTGCTGCTACTGTTGTGGCCATTCACAAGATGGCCAGGAAGAGTAGTATAATCTATATATGAGACAGAAGGAAATTAACAAGCAAATACCTCTGTATCAAGCTCATGGCATAGGCCTCAGCAGAGCACTGTATAATGCCAATCAACTGAGTGAACCAGTCACAAACGAGACAAACTCAGAAACATCTTATATACAAGAATTAGGATTTACTCTAATAGCTAGACCTTATATGTCCAAAGGGTTAAATATCATGAATTATTTAGGTACCTGTCGTTCTTTCACTTTTAACTCGGTATCAACAATAGACACGGACTGCACATTTCTGGACAGAAAAGCATCATCAAACTCAGTCCATGTGTAATCTCCAAACACGATGTTATGTCTATTTAGTAGCTTTATAACACTCAGCTTTATTTCTTCTTTTTTTGCAGTGCTGTTAAACACAAAAACAAAAATGCTATTGAGTTCAAATTTATATTTTTCTACTAGCAAATGGTTAAGAATCTATCCATTAAAATGCAATGCTGACATTCTGATTGCTACACCTTGCTGAAATAATAGCTCATTAAGGAAATAAAATCTATGGTTAACTAACTTTACATAACATTAAATGAAATAAAATAAACTGATTCATAGAATGTATTCATAGAAGAATTAATTCCTTTACATTCCCAGGGGTCAAGAATCACCTTCAGCAAATTTTAGAAGTACTTGACATGGTATGAATGGTCAATAAATATCCATTAATGGCAATGAATGGTATTCTCCTATTTCCAAAGTCAACCACAGAATTCAGTCAGGCTGAATAAGGAACATAATATTATTTATTCTCAGCAAGACTTGTGAATACTTCAGTTAATAATGTTTCTGCTCTTCTCTGAGAATAGTTTACCTGAAACACAGAAAGGAGACATAATTCATAGAATGGCAGAGATGGAAAGAACCTCAGAATTTATTTAGTCTAACACATACCTAAAAAAGAATTTCTCCTACAATCTACCCAACAAATGTCATCTAGTTTTTGTTTGAGAACCTACAATGAGAGGAACACACTCTCTACTGAGGGAAGCAGTTTCAATTTGGAAGAGTCTAAAGGGTTAGTGAATTTTCCTGACACAAAACTCAAACATGTCCCTGCAACTGTCACCCACTGCTTCTAGTTTTGTCCTTTCTGATCAAACAGCACAAGTCAAAACTCTCTTATTAATTACACATCCCTTCAACTACTCAAAGACAGTTATCTTGTCTCCTCTCCCTCCCACCCCTCCCCACTCATTTTCTCTTCCCTGGGCTAAGCATCTCAGGTTCCTTCAATCACTTTTCATATAACACAAATTTAAGGCCTACCCTTCACCATCCTATTTACCCTACTTGAGAAATTCACTTCACAAATATTGATGAAGCCCCTACTCTGCAGAAAGCACTATGCCAAGTGCCCAGCACACAAAAACCAAAACCAAAACCAAAACTTCCTTTGCCCTTAAGGAACTTAAATTTTACTATGGGATACAATACATACAGATAAGTAAATACAAGATCAATTGAGGAAAGAGACTGTACTAATAATCAGAAGCAATCAGCAAAGGCTTCCTGCCGGATACAACACTTGAGCTGAAACTTGAAAAAAGGTAGGGATCTAGGGATTCTAGAAAGTGAGGATGAAGAGTTAGTCCATTCCATCCAACAGACATTTGGTGATGTAAGATGGGAATTTAAAAGAGAAATTTTGGCTGGATGTGTAGATTTGGGAGTCAAAAGGCATAGAGATGGTTATAGAACCCATTAATACTTAGAAGATCACAAAAAAAAAATTGAGAGAAAAGAAGGCCGAGGACAGAGGCTGGGGGATACTCATTTTTTGTGAGTAAGAGAAGAATGATGAACCAGTAAAAAGGACTGAGAATGAATGGTCAAATGGCAGAGGAAGAAAGAATATTGTCAGAGGCAAAGAAGGTAAGAATATCCACGAGGAAGGTGTGATCAACAGTGTTAAAACTAGAGAAATCAAAATGATGACTGAGAAAAGGCCACTGGTAACCTCTGAGAAAGCATTTCTAGTTGAGTGAAGGGTTTGGAAGATATACAGCAAGGGCTTTGGAGTGAGGTGAAGAAATGGGGATAAATAGAGAATGAACCTTCCTAAGAATTTGGCTGGGAAAGGAAAGATGAGAGATAGAATACTAGCATGAGGGAATGCAGGCCCAGTAAAGGTTTTTAAATGATGAAGGAGACCTGAATATGTTCATATACATCTGGGAAAGATCCAGTAGATAGGGACAGAAGGGAGAGAATAGGAGCAATCTCCTAGAAGAAAGAGGAGGGAATGGGATCAAGGGCACAATAAAGGGACTGGGTATGGAAAGGAAAAGAAAATGAGAGATGATGTAGTTGATCTGAATTATGAAACAAAGACAAAGGAGCTCACAGCACATGGCCAAAGCCAGGGCCCTCTGTGGGAAGGAGAAGGGATAGAGTGGTATAGGAATCTGAGGAGGAAAAAAGGTTTTGCCCAATGGGCTATGGGAAATATGGTCACAAAAGGAAAAATAAAAGGATGGTCATATATTAGAGAGTTAAGATTAGGATAGGGACAGGAATTGAGCCTGTGATTTCATTGGTACAGGTAACTCAGTTGAGGACACTCATTCTTCCAATACAGGCCATTATCTTCTTTTCGACTTAAAAGTCTTGGAGAGTTGCCTAGAGTAATAAGAGGTCAAGTGACTTGGCCAGGGTCATGCAGCCACGTGTTGAAGGTAGGATTTGAAGGCAGGTATTCCTGGCTTCAAGGCCAGCTCTCTATTCACTACTCCTCAATGTCAAGATAAGTTAACAAACAT
The DNA here is from genome assembly GCF_011100635.1 of Trichosurus vulpecula. Taxonomy (NCBI): domain Eukaryota; kingdom Metazoa; phylum Chordata; class Mammalia; order Diprotodontia; family Phalangeridae; genus Trichosurus; species Trichosurus vulpecula. Next base: position 359,849,950 of record NC_050573.1, read on the forward strand.
GTGGTGGCTTCACTGTGTCACTTTCTTTAGCAGGAATGAGTAGAGGCTGAGAAGGTGGGTGAGAAGAGTAACTCAGGATTATGGTTTGGTAAGGCATGAGCAATCATGATGCAAGAGGGCAAGAAATTCAAGAGCATCTATTAGTACTAAACTCTAAGGTGGCTAGTTTAATATTTCATAAATAAAGGAGTGTAATATAGAAGAAAGAGCACTGAACTGCAAGCTAGAAGGCCTGGGTTCTAATCCTGATCCTCCCACTGACTAGCTGTGTAACCTCAGCCACTTCACTTTAGCATCACCATTAAAATGTAAAAGTCAGAGTAGATATCTCTAAGGTCTCACTGAGCTTCAAAATTCTATTATTCTGCAGTATTTACTGAGTTCTGATTCAGGTCAGAGTTGAGAGTGAGAAAAGATTAAAGTCTAATGCATGCCCACATGGTCAGTGGCTCAGTGCTGTCCTCATTACCACCCTACTATGCTTCCTGGACCCCCTTACTTGATGCAGTACCTGCAGTGCCAATGCTCAGCCCTTATTCTTGGACCCCAGAGTATAGATGGAGAAAAAGCCAGATGGTGAACATCTTGATAAGTAGAAATGATCTAACTTCTAACTCTCTCACTTCAAAAGAGCTGTTACTTTTGTCAATTAATCTTTTCATTCACTTTATATGGGCTCCCTCACTATTTCAAATATCACTATTAGGCTTGTAAACCTATAGGATGGCTACTGAAATACTTCCACCACTATTGATTCTGTAGGTCACTTAACCTTGTTTGCCTCAGCTCCTCATCTGTAAAATGAGCTGGAGAAGGAAATGGCAAACCATTCCAGTATGTTTGCCAAGAAAGAGTTGGACACAACTGAAATGACTAAACAAACAAAAAATTTGTTTTGTATACACTTTGCATTTACTTAGCTGCTCATTGAACTGAACTGAATTCTTCACATTATTCAAGTCCAAACTTCCCAATCTCATTCTCCAATAGTACTAGTCATCAGCAAGTTTTTCCTAACATCAGACCTAAATTTATCCCTGTAACTTCTATGACTTAGTCCTTCTGTTTCTGCCCTCTGGTGCCCAACAGAACAAACCTAATCCCTTTTCTACATGATAATCCTACAAATTCTTGAACACTGTTAGGTCTTCTCTTGTCCAGGTTAAATATTCCCAGTTCCTTCAACTTATCCTTATAACATGTACCTATGACCTTTCACCCTCCTGGCTGTCCTCCTTTGGAAGCGCTCTGCCTAATTAATTGTACATTAAAGCGTGGTGATCAGAATGAACATAATATTCCACGTATGCAGGGCAAATAGGGACTAGCACCTATTTATTCTTAGAAGATATCTTACTTTTAATGTAGCCCAATGTAACAACAGCTTTTGGCTACCTCACCAAACTGTTAACTCACATAGAGCTTGAAATTCATTAAAACCTACAGAGGATTTTCAGGCTAATTGTTCTAACCATGTCTTGATCTTATACTTGTGAAATTGATCTCCTGAGCTCAAGTGTCAGTCTTCACATTTATTCCTACTGAATTTCAACTTATTAGATTATGCCCTAAACTCTAGCTTGTCAAAAATTCTTTTTGGTCATGACTTTGTCTTCCAGTTTGCTAGTGATCCCTCCTAGCTTTGAGTTATCTGAAAATCTGAGACTCATGCTCTTTATGCTTTTATCCGAGTCACTGATAAATTTAAGGCCAGATATCTAGGACACTTTTACAGAGACCTCATGGCCAAAATGACAATGAAACATTACTGACATCTGTGAGTCTGGCCATTTAACCAGCTCAAAATTTTATTACCATTTAATCCATATCTCTCCATCTGAAATGAATGAAAAAGCATTTGTTAAGTGTTTACTGTGAAAGTACCAATACTAAGCTGAACTCTAAAGATACGAAATGAAGGGTGTCCCTGCCCTATTATATCAAATGAGATAGCATTTGCAAAAAGTGCTTATAACACAGGACCTCTTCCCCCTTTCTCCCTACCCCCACCAAAATCTAACCAGGGAAGACAACACATATAGGGAAGTGGTGGCTAGGGAAAGGAGATTTGATCTGGGAAATCTGAAGAGCTGTCAGTAATCAAATGACAACCCTCTCTAGAAGCAATGGTACTTTTATCTGATTACTACGCCCACAGCAAGAAGTGGAAAAGGGAGTAAGAGAGCCATTGAGGCAGAAGGCAAAAAAGCAGGTCTTCTGACTCCAAGGCCAGTCATCTATCTCCTATCCTCATGTTAACTGAGTATAGAAGTTGCTTTACATGAAAGGTGTCATACTGAAAAATATGACTTAGAGAAACTTTCCTCCAGCGCATCACTTTATAAGGAAGAGAAAAGCTTAAGGAAAAAATAGTTACAGTGTACCCTACTTGCAAGTAATCAAAATGTACAGAGATCCCACTGCTAGGCATGTACTCCAAGGTGGTCAAAGACAGAAAGAAAGGTATCATGTACAACAAAATTACCTGTAGTAGCACTTTTTAGAGGAGTGAAGACCTAGGAACAAAGCTGGTGCCCATCAACTGGGGAGTGGCTAAACAAACTATGGTACAAGATTATGACGGCATATTGCTACCCCCATAAGAACCAGGGAAGCATGGGAAGATACGTGAATGGATGCAAAGGGAAGTAAGCAGAACCAAGAAAACATTACACAAAAGATGATCTATCTGGAGCTAGAGTGGATCTCAGAGAGGATCTGGTTCAATACCTTCCTTTTAAATAGGAGGAAACTGAGGCCCTAGAAGACTGAGTGATTTGCCCAAGGTCAAAATGCATTGTCAAAGATGGCATCTGAACAGAAGTCCTCTGATTCCAGGGTCAGTGCTCTCTCCACTATTGCCTCCCAACACAATTACCACCGTGTAAATAACATTAACAGTCAATCAATAAAGCACTATGTTAAGGCTGAGGATACAAAAGGAGGCAAAAGACAGTCCCTGTCCTCAAGGAGGGTACAATCTAACAAAGCAAAACTGAATACTGTATAAATATAACATGTCAATATAATGACCAAGCATGGAATCTGAAAAACATACGTGAGAATGCACATCCCTCCCTGTTTTGCAAAGGGGCTGGTGTCTGTGAGTGTCCAGCATTTGCCTACACTGTCAGATCCTATTTATGTAGTATTGTTCTCTGCCAAAAAGGACATATTAGGAAATAAAGCTGATGTAAAAAACAAAAAAGATATCAGTTGATTTATTTGCTCTCTGCAGAAAATATATTAGGAAAATACGTTATTAATAATAGAAAAGATACTAGTTGATGTATTATTGTTCTCTGCAATAAAAATCATATTAGAAAATCAAGCCTATGTAGTAAGAAAAGACATTAGTTGATATTTTACTGTGTTCTGAAAAAACACATTAGGAAAATACATTATTGATTAATGTTATAAGTATATCAGAAAGTAAAGCTGCTGTAGAAAGTAAATATGTTAGTTGATGTATTATTATTCCCTGCGGCAAATATATTATTAATTAACATATGTATGTTAATTAAAATATTAGGAAATGTTAAGGAAAAAAGGTGATGTAGAAAAATAGTTAATAAAATGTCTAAGTATCCTGAAACTGTGATGCCCAGCCCGGCTAGAAGGATCTCATCAGTCTGGGAGGGCTTCCTGGGGGCGGGGGCTGACCTGTTGCAGCGCAGATGCACCTCCACGTTGATCACGGGTGACTCCGCCACGCAAGGAAGCGCCTGCTTCAGATCCCCGACTGCCTCGTCCATCCCGCCACCTCTGAGGGAGGAACCCGGAGAGAGAAGAGCGGGCGGGCTCTGGTCAATCCACGGGGCCAGGCAGCCCCGCCCGCCCGGCCCGGCCTCGCGCCGCCCTGCTGCCCCTTCTCGCGTCCGGGTGCGTCTAGCGCCGCTCCCCCAGTCCCGAACCCCGAGCCCCGAGAGCGAAGCGAGCCCACTCTCACCGTCCGCCCAAAGCAGCTCGAATCTGCCGCCAGCGACAGCTTGACCCCGCGACCCGGAACTACTACTGTCGTGCCCGCCTCTCAACCCCGCGGCAGGAGGGGTCACTTCCGGTCCTCGCGCGGCAGAGCTTGGGCTTTCCCCCTCCCTGCCTCTCTCCCAATCCCCGCGGCGCGGAAGGAACCCGAGGGGCGGAGAAAAGAGCCGAAGAGCCGGAGGAGGAGGTGGGGGGCAGGCGGGCGGGGAGCAAGGCCGCCTAGCCGGGGATCGGCGCCGCCACCTTCTCCTTGCCTCTCCCGGGTGCTGCGGGGGGCCGCGGGGGGCGCCTGAGCCCCCCGCCCGCGGCGGCCTCCCCGCCATGGGGAAGAAGCACAAGAAGCACAAGACCGAGTGGCGATCGTCGTACAACGGTGAGAGCGGCCCGGGGCCGCGGTGCGGGAGGGGGCGGAGAGTGGGGGAGAGATGGACCGAGGGGGGGGGGGTCGTCTCGGGATGGGGTGGCCGGCGTTCTTTCGGCGCGCTTGCCACAATGCCGGCTTTGTGACGACACAGGGGCCGGGGATTCCAGAACCCCCGGGGGAGGGGCTCCCCCAGGCCGCTTCTCCGCCGGGGAGGCTCCCCCCCCGCCATCGCCGGCACGTGACCTTGTTTGGAGGAGGTGCTTGTCCCGGGGCTTGTCTCTGGGGGCGGCCCCCAGAGAGGAGGGGAGAGGGGGAGCCCCGGGAAGAGGTACAGGTGCCTACCGAGAGCTGGAATGGACTCTTAGCCTCTCCCCAAGCCAGCTCCCTTACTTTACATATCAGGAAGCTGAGGGCCAGAGAGGGGCAAGTGACTTGTCCAAGGTCACTGCTAGTAAGTTCTCTGAGCGTTTAATCACTGTTTATTGATTGATTGATTCGTTAGATTGTAAGCTCCTTGAAGGGAAGGACCCTTTTGCCCTTTCCCTTAGAACAGCGTCTGGCACGTAGTAGACGTTTAATTAATATTTATTGAATTAAACTGAATTCTATTACATTGTGCCAGTGGTTTTAGAGTATCCCCACGAGCATCCTTGTCTTCTTAGAATAGCGTGTCTTTAGCACGTAGCTCTATTAGGTGGTATTGCCTGTACTCTGCTAGGTGACATTACCCATACTATGTTAGGTGGCATTGCTTGTGCCATTGCTCATACTCTGCTAGGTGGCATTGCCTGTACTCTGCTAGGTGGCATTACCTATACTATGTTAGGTGGCATTGCTTGTGCCATTGCTTATACTTTGCTAGGTGGCATTACCCATACTATGTTAGGTGGCATTGCTTGTGCCATTGCTCATACTCTGCTAGGTGGTGTTGCCTGTACTCTGCTAGGTGGCATTACCCATACTATGTTAGGTGGCATTGCTTGTACCATTGCTCATACTTTGCTAGGTGGCATTACCCATACTATGTTAGGTGGCATTGCTTGTGCCATTGCTCATACTCTACTAGGTGACATTGCCCATATTCTGCTAGGTGGCATTCATTGCTCCTGGCTACAGCTGCTTTAGACCAGAGGATAACTTTGCCTAGGGATGGACAAGTGGGGCATACTACCAACCTCTAGAGCTTATTGATGCTGCATTTGAAAAGCTGAGAACTGGGCTCTGGGGGAATCTTTGATCAAGAATTTTACCCTTGTCTTCCATCTGCTGAGGGGGTGTTTCACAAAAGATTCTTTTCCTAGACTAATTGTTGCTAGTGGCATTGAAAATTAAACTGTCCAGCATGGTAGTCATCAGAGATCTCAAGCCACACCAGAAAGGGGAGAACTTCCTTGATTTCTAAGGGATTGAGGAGTATATCCCATTGTGTATTTTATAGCCCCTACTCTGTTCTGTGGCAGTGAAAAGCCTAGATCATGTCAAAATGTGTCTTCCTGTGTCTCATCACCTTACCACGTATTACAGCTACCTGGACCTGCCACCTGGCTCCTCTGTTTTAGCATAACTATACAAGTCCCACTCCCTTTTTTTTTTCACTATAATCAAGGAATGATATACAATATTTTTGTTGAAGTAAACAAACAAAAATCAGGTAGAGGTTAAGTGACTTGGCAGTGGTTTCTCTCACTTCGGCTTTTTCTGTTCAAGTGGCCCTGGAGAGCTCTGAGGCCTAATCTCTCCTATCCTTAGTTACTATCTTGGGTTTGCTGTAAGTCAGGTGGAGAGACCTGGTTTTGCAGATTTTCTGAATATCTTTGTTTATTTCTCCTTCTCTTCAAATGGGGAAGAGAGCCATATTCTTTAGCATCTAGGAAGGCCCCAGTGGTTTTAAGATAGACATTATAGGCTTAGAGTGAGAATGTATCTTAGAGGTCATTTTATCTAGCCTCCTCATTTTATGCAATCATAATCTCCTTTATAGGAAAGAATTGTATCTTATCTTTATAGGCTTATTGTATCATTATATAGAAGTCACTGTTGATTTATATATTGTAATAATTCACTTGTAGTTGATATACTGATGATCCCTATTGGATACCTCTCTAGAGCAAAACTGTAGTTATTTTCCAAGGTTCAACCGTGCTGGCAGGCCAAGAGGAAGGAAAAAAGATCCCAGAAATCCTGGCTCTCTAGCAGATTTGGGAAGTGGTTGTTTCTCCTTCCCTTAGCACACCTGGATCTTCTTAATACATGGCATTCTATCTCCCTCCATGATCTCTTGCACAGATTATTTTCTCTACCTGAAATGCTTTCCCTGCTTATTTCTGCTTTTTGGATCCCCGCTTTCCTTCAGGGTTCATTTCAAGTGCTGTCTCCTGTGAGAGGACTTTACTGAGTCCCTCCAATTAACTGGGTTCTTCCACCTCCCCCCAACTTTGTCCTTATTTTATATTGATTTTGTATTTATTTGTTTATGTAGATGTTGTATTCTCCCCAGTGGTATATAAGCTCTTTGAGGCACCATGTTCAGTTTTTATCTTTGTATCACCATTGTGTAGCACTATTTTATACCCAGTAGGCACTTACTTAATAAGTTTTTGTTGAATTGAATTTTTATCATATTCTGTTAAAATCTTCCTCCCTTAACTTTGCTGCATTATGTCTGATTCTGCCTTTGGGAGCTGACTAAACAGAATGAATTTCGTGTCTTCCACATGCCAATTTTTGTGCCCCGTAGTCTTCTCCAGGCCAAAAGTCAATGACTCCTAACTCCCTCTGTGACCTTGAACAAAGCATTTAAACTGTCTAATCTTAGTCATTTCTATAAAATGACATCTAAGTTCATTTGTCAGATGATCTCTAAGGTTTCTTCCACCTTTAAATTTTATGATCCATATTTCTTCAGATGATCTTATTAATTCTTAGTTCTAAATCCTCTCACCTCTCCTTGCCACTCTCACTACACTGTGTTCCAACTTATCATTGGCCCCTTTGATGTATGGTATCTAGATGGGGCATGATACTCCAGATATGGTCTAACTAGGTCAGAGTACGGCAAGATTCACTTGGTCTGGACATAATACGGTATGTTAATTGGCCTAAGTTGCAATAGCTCTTTGGACTGCTACGTCATGTCCTGCGTCTTTGAGGTTGTAGTCTACTAAATCTCTAGAGGCTTTTTCATATGACCTGCTTACTAGTCAGGCCCTTCTCTTTTCTGTCTTTTTGTAATATTTTTTTAACCCAAGTGCAGGACTTGATACTTATCCAAACTCATTTTCATTGTATTTTTTAGTTCACTATTTAGCCTGTCAGGGTCTTTTTGGAACATGATTCTATAATCAAGGAAATTAGATACTTCCACAGCTTTGTGTCATTTGCAGATTAGATAAGCTTGCCTTTTTTTCCTTATCCAAGTGTGGCAAACTGTTAAATAAATCAAGTCAAATGACAACTCTGTGGAAACCCCATTAGCAGTCTCCCTCCATGTTATTGTTGACCGATTAATCAGTAGTCTTTGGCTTCATCTTGGAAATCCACCTTTTTGTCTCCTAAACTAGATGTTGTATTGCTAGCAGATCTTCCCTACATCATCTTACATTTTCCCTTTATCTTGTTTAAGTATCACTTTTTGCCTTCACCTGTCCTGACCCCAGTACTGATGAAAATGACCTTTAGGTTACTGCCTTTGGTCTGCCTCTGTGGCCATATCACTGTTCTTTCTATGCTTTAAAATGCCCCTTCACTGTCCCCAGTTTGGCCTCCTACAGTGTCAACCACTCTTCCAGTGTCATTGCCCAGTTACCTGCTTCTGTGCCATTCATACCAGGCTGGTGGCTCTAGTGGTGCGGGGAGGAATAGTGGGGAGATGATGTGAGGAGAGAGAGGGCAAGACTGCTTGCTGAATGCCGGTGCCCTAACTATACTTGCCCTTTCAGGTTGGGCCTAGCCACAACACACCCCCTCTTTCCCCTTCCCCCCATCTCTAGCCTGTGGGCAGTGTGGAGTAGAGAGCTATCAGGATGTGGAAGGGAGGGGAGACAGCTGCCATCCTAGAAAGGTAGGAAGGAGTTTGTCAGCTAGACAATGTTTCTCTAAATAAAATCTTTGTTATGAAACTTAAAAATGATTTATATAAAGAACATTTGTTTTGATTTAGATTATGTAGACAAGCCCTTGGAGAAGCCATTGAAACTAGTCCTTAAAGTTGGAGGAAGCGAGGTTACTGAGCTCTCAGGATCAGGCCACGATTCTAGTTATTATGATGACAGATCAGATCATGAGCGAGAACGTCATAAAGAAAAGAAGAAGAAAAAGAAAAAGAAGTCTGAAAAGGAAAAAGAAAAGCACCTTGATGATGAGGAAAGGAGGAAAAGAAAGGTAAGTAATACCTGAGCAACCCATGATGATAGTGTTTTGATAATTGGAGACGTCATCCATCTCTACATTTTTATCAGTTTTTTCTTCCTAAAAAATGTTGTCATAGAAACTTTTTTAAAAATAGCCAGTTAACAAGATGATCTCGGGATCATAAATTTAGAAATAGAAGTGATCTTAGAATTAATCTAGTCTAACTCCTCATTTTATAGATGAGAAAACTGAGTGTCAGAGAGGTTAAGGGATTCGTCCAAGATCACACCGGTAGTAACTGCCAGAGCTGGTAGTCAGATCCAGGTCCTCTGACTCCAAATTTTTCAATGTATTATTAAATTTTCTCCCTATAGTATAGTTTTCTCCAAAGGAAATTCTCTTCCTTCATATTTAAAAACACAAGATTATTTAAAAAGGACGTGGGGAAAAAAAGCAAGATAAAAGTACCTTAATTTTATCATTCAAGGTACTAAAATTAAGTTTCCTTAGAAGGAGTAATATACACTGTTGAGTTTCTGGATCGAGTTACGTAGATTGAGATCTGCTTAAAGTTCACTCAATAAAAATAGAAAATTTATTTTATACTCTTTATTGTTTTTCCATATTAAATGCCCAGTGAGTTGCTCCACTGTTTAATTTAGAAAATTGCTGCTAAAAAGAGATCTTCAAAGTCCTCCTTGTTTATTAGCTCCTCAAAAAGGAAAAATTTCCTGAGTTTTAGGATCCCAGGATGTAAAGAAAATTCGAAGATTTCTTGACTTATTGTCACACTTAGAATAACTACTGGTATTGACAACAAGGAAGGACGTTGAGACCACTAAGAGAGATGGATTTCTCTTACTAGAACATTTTTTATTCCCCCAAACTGATGAAATCATGCCCCTCAAATTATATCAATCGCAACTCATCCATTTGAGACTAATTATACTTAAGCCTCACTGCTACAATTAGCCCTTTCTGTCTTTACTTTTTAGGAGGAGAAGAAAAGGAAGCGAGAAAAGGAGCATTGTGACACTGAGGGAGAGACTGATGACTTTGATCCAGGAAAGAAAGTGGAAGTTGAACCTCCTCCAGATCGACCAATCAGAGCATGCCGAACTCAACCAGGTAAGAAAGAAAGATTGTTATTTCCCCTCTGGTATCAGAAATATTTCCTAACAGGCACTTTTCTAGAACACCAGAACTTATTTTCAAATTAGCTTTGACAGTGACCCAAAACACTACATTCTCCTTTCTCTTGATTTTTTTTTCAGTAGGAGATTTGACTAAAAGTAGAATTCTTATGATCTTGGCCCTCTTTTCAAAAGAGGAAACATTTATGATTGGTTTAAAAAACAAGACACATCCCCAGCCTTTCCTTCCCAAATCAAAACTTTTTTTCATAAAAAGGCTACTAATAACCCTTAATTATGCAAGCCCTTCAAACTAGGGAGACAATGCAGAAGTCTTTTTAAAGTGAACAGAAGAGAGCAAAAGTCCAGAATGAAAGTTCACCTGTGGAATTTATTATATATTTGAAAGGAAAAGCAAACTGTACACAAAATAGGGATTTGAAGTTTGATGTACAATCATCTTTTTCTGCTCTAATTTGTTTATGGAAATGCTTATTTTATTTGGCATTTGTTAGCGAAATGATAAAATTTAAATAATGAATAATAAGTCAAGTCAATAAGTATTTAAGTGTATTGTGTGCCAGGCTTTATCCTGGACCCTCTTCTCCCGCTATACTCTTTCACTTGGTAATCTTGGCTCCCCTGGTCTCAATTAGCATCTCTGTGTTGGTGATTCTCAGGTATATTTAATGAGACTTAACATCTGTCCTAACCTCCAGATTTCACATCTCCAACTGCTTATTATACATGTCAAACTTAATAACGTATAGACCTCTTAAACTTAACGTGTTCAAAACTGAAACAATTCTTTTTCCCCTCATACCTGCTCCCCTTCCAGACTTCCCTGTTGCCGTCTAGGACACCATTGTCCTCCCAATCACCCAGTCTTGTAACCTAAGTGTCATGCTCAACTCCTCACTCTCCCACATCCATATCCAAAATGTTTCCAAGTTCTGTCAATTTTACCTTCGTGATACCTCTCATATATGTCCCCTTTTCTCTGACACTGCCACCAGTAGCAGGTGTCCTGGTGCAGGCCCCCAGCACCTCATACCTAGACTACTGCAATAGCCTGTTTATTGGTTGTCTCCCTGCCTCCACCCACCTGTCAAATTAATCTTCCTAAAGTACTGATCGGACCATGTGACCTTCCCCATCCCCCATCTCCCAAACCTCCCATTTGATAAAACTCCAGTGGCTTTCTTTTACCTCCAGGATCGAATATAAGATCTTATGTTTGGCATTCAAAACCCATCACAACCTGATTCTCTACCTTTCCAATCTTCTTACACCTTACTCTTTCCCACTCCCCTCACCCCAATTTGCTCTGTGATCCAGTGACACTGACCTACTTGCTGTTCCAAACATAGAACACACTATCTCCAGATTCTAGGCATTTTCACTGGAGTTCCTGGAATACTCTTCCTCCTCATCTCTGCTTCCTGGCTTCCTTTTAGTCCCAGCTAAAATCCCCTCTTCTATGAGAAGCCTTTCCTGATTCCCTTTAATGCTAGTGCCTCTCCTCTATTACTGATCTCCAGTTTATCTTGTCTACATAGTACATAGTTTGTACGTAGTCATTTGTGTGTTGTCTCTTCCATCATTCTGTGTGCTCCTCGAGAGCAGGGACTGTCTTTTGTCTTTCTTTGTATCTCCAGCGCTTGCCAGAGTGCCTGGCACGTACAGTACATGCTTATTAAATAAATGCTTATTGACTCACTGACTGGCACTATGCTGCATGCTAGGGATACAAATGGACCCAGTTCTCAAGAATCTCACAGTCTAATGGGGAGACAACAAGCGGGCAACTATGCACAAACAAGGTATATACAGAAGTAGGGGATAATCTTAGAGGAGAAGTTCAAGCATTAAGGGAGGTATAAAAAGCTTTTTGCAGAAGGTAGGATTTTCACTGTGACCCAAAGGAAGTCAAGTCAGGGAAAACTGAAAACTGAGATAAGGAGGGAGAGACTTCCAGGCTTAGGGGATAGCAAGTGAAAATGAAGAGTCAAGAGTTGAAATGTTTGTACCCAAAATAATGAGTTCCGATTTTAGGCATGTTAAATTTTGAGAAGCCTTCAATACATCCATTTGTAAATATACCAATAGACAATTGGTAATGCTGGCCTGGACTTGGAAAGAGAGATTGAGACTTGGTGCGTATAGATCTTGTAGTCAAAGAGCTTACTGTCTAAGACATGAACATAGATAATGGTAATGTGTGTGTGTGTGTAAAATACATATGTATTTTACACACACACGCACACATACACACAAAGAAGTTGGGTACTGAAATGTCTTAAGAGTTAACCAAAAGTGTCATGTGAGGTCTGAGAGGAAAGATAGTCACCAACTGTGAGAGATGGGGAGGTTTCTCGGAGGAGCTCACCTTTGAGATGTACTTTTAACAAGTGAGCAGTTTCCCACCAGATTATCTTAGCCTTATTATCTGTGTCATATTATTCTTCATAGCCCCCATTTACCATAAGGTCTTGAGGCTAGGGACCATTTTTATTTTGTCTTTGCACTTCACATAATGTCTTACACATAATAGGCATTTAATCATCGTTGAAAAATTGGAAAGGAGGATATTCCATACACAGAAAACAACTGTAGAAAGGCACAGAGCCTTGAAGTTGCAAAGCATGCTGAAGGTGTGGGAAGGAGGGTTTAGTTTGGCTGTTGTTTTGAGTGTGTAGAAGGGTGTAATCTGGCATCAAGTTGGAAAGTTAGATCAGTTAGAGGTTGTATAAGAACTTGAATGACAAGAATAGATGTTTAGATTTTACTGAAGAAGAAAGAGGGAGCCACTGAAGAGTTTTGAAAGGGTCATTGAGATGGCCACATCCATACGAAACATTATTCTAGCAGGAGTGTGAAGGATGAGACTATAGGTGGAAGATAATGGAAGGAGGAAAAACCGGTTAAGGGCTATTTCAGATAGCTTTTAATAAGGGCTTGACCTAAATAAGATTAGGGTAGCAACAATAGGAGTAGAGATTTGGGAAGACATAATCGTAGTCCAGGTCCCTGCCATTGTGAATTGAAAGGAAAGGATAGATGAGAGAAATATTGGAGGTAGACACAATAGGACTTGGCAACTAATTGGATGTAAGTATGAGAAAGGAAAAAAATCAACGGTTTAATTCACCAAACATTTGTTAAGCACGTACTATGTTTGAGGTGCTGAAAATACAAAAATAAAAATGAAATTGTTCCTTCCCTTAAGGAGCGTTTTACTAGGATACAAGATGGACACAATACAAAGTAATACAGAGCACTTTCAGGAAAAGCATTGGTTAGGATGTGACATCTGAGTCATGCTTTAAAAGAAGCTAGGGATTCTAAGAGTTGGAATGGGGACTAGGAATGCCTTCTAGAAATGAGACACCACTCAGGCAACGGCATGGAATGTCATGCATAGGGAATGACTGATTCCACTTCGGAATGGAGAATTTATGAAAGGAAATAACGTGATGAAATAAGTCCATAAATGTACATGGGAGCCGTATTGTAAAGGGGTTATCCTAAAGGCAGGGGAGCCGCTGAAGATTTTTGGTACAGAAGCAAAGTAGATCTGTTTTAAAAAATATCAGTTTGGCAGCTGTGTCTCTACACGTGGATTGAAAAGGGCAGGGTGGTCAGGGGAGAGACTAGAAACAAGATGTCCAATTTGGATGCAATTATAGTAGTCCAGGCAAAAAGTGATGGGGTCTTGCATTAGGGCATAAAGGCTGTGTTAGTGGAGAGAAGCAGACAGATATAAGAGATGTTAGAAAGGTAGAATTAAGGAGGGATTCAGTTTTTTGAATCTTGGTGACTAGAATAATGATGCTGACTTTAACAGAAATTGGGAGGCTTGAAAGAGGAATGGATTTGGAGAATTCCCATCTTTTTAAATTGAGACTGGGTCTCCGTATTTTACTCAGGCTGGAAGTACCATGGCCACTCATGGACCTGATCACACTACTGATCAACATGGAAACTTTAACTTAAGCCATTTCCAAACTGGACCAGTTTACCTTTCCTTAGGTAAGCTGATATCCCCTTGCTTGATGTGGGGATATTGATAGCAGATTTAGTGTAGACACCTGATTGGACACCCTTACTGCAGCTCAAAATCTCCAAGCTTAAGCAATCCACCAGCCTCAGCTTCAGATTATAGTATCAGTAGTGATACTATAATCAGTTCATGAGTTTGTGGTACAAGGTAGAGAGTAGCCAGCATTATAGAGGGTGGCAAAGGAAATCATTTTTTCATGAGAAAACAAGTTTAAAATCAGAACCAGTAGATGAAAAGGGATGTACACTTTTTTCCAATAGATTAATGACCTGTGATCATACTGAGGTTAAGTCCCTCCATTGGTATAGGAATGTGAGGAGTACATTGAGAGAGAAAGGGAGTTTTTAGATCAGGGATTCCAAAGGGCACATTGGAAGGGGTAGCCCAAGGAAGATGGGTTTAGGGGAAAGAAATTTGCCTAGGCTGGCAGCAGTTTCAAGTGTTAAGGAGGTCCAGGCAAAAGCTGGTAGAGTAAGATTCCAATTAGAATGTTTGACTTGCTCATCCCATCTTCCAAGTGGTGCCTGTTTTCTTGATTGTGGTGGTAGAAGGCTGTAGGTTATGATAGCCAGCTGGAGGTGAGCAGAGGCCTCCGAGCTACAGTTCTAGATTGCAAACTTAACTGTTGACTGTTGGACTAGTACTTAAACTCTAAAACCAAACTTGATTTTTTTTTTTGCCCCCTAAATTTGCTAAATCCACCGCTGTTGGTGGATTACTTGGGAATGGTGGTACCAGCCTTAAACTTTAACTTCATCTTTGATCATTCTCCCCTGTTCCTCCCCTTCCTCTCCCTCCCCCCTCCCCCCTGCAGTCAGTTGCCAAGTTCTGTCAATCCTACCTCCCTATCCATTTCTTTTTTATTTCCTCCTGCTTGGACTATTATCAGAATCTCTTAATTCAGTTCTCCATTATTAAGCACCATGATATGCTAGACTCTGGGCATAAAAATACAATATGGTTTCTATGGTCAAGGAGTTTACATTTTATTGGGGTGGGAGTGGGGTAGATATAACATATACACAGATAAATAAGTAAAGGTAATTTGAGGGCAAAGAGTCTCTCCTTTCTTCATTCCATCCTTCAAGCTTAAGGAAGTTGTCTTCCTTATCTAGTCCCATAATTTCCTTGCTAGAAAACCCTTCATTGACTTCCACTTCCTACATTACAACATTTCCTACAATAAAGACTACTAACTCCTTTGACTAGCTTTCCAAACTTTCCACAATCAAACACTGATCAACCTTTGCAGCTTAATATTTCTTACTGCTTCCCTTAAAACACACACACACACCCAGCCAAACACTCATGTAGCTATTTATCAAGATGAGAAGCTTGCTACATTTAAAGTTTTCATAAACCAAGTTTTCTTAGGTAGGTATTCCTATAGAGCGATTAAACCATTCTAATGCTAGTAGCTTGAATGTTTTTTGGTTGTTTTTTTTTTTTTAACATGAAAAAGGGAAAAAAATATTTGGGTCTTATAGATTTGGGTTGTATTTTAGCAGAGGATTCATGTTGAAATACATCGCAAAGGAAGCTACTGTACATTATAAATCATGTTAATGCTCATGTAGTCAGTCTTTAAAATTCATTGGAGCTTAGATTTCATTTAAAAGCAAGTGAGCTTATATTCACAAACTGGGAGTCTGTTAGGAAATGATACCAGAGTTGTCTGGACTAACTGCATTTGTTAACTCTGCTTTTTTTTACATTGGCAGCTGAAAATGAGAGCACCCCTATCCAGCAGTTGCTAGAGCATTTTCTTCGCCAACTACAGAGGTAAATCCTGGGTTTGTAGAAATAGCCAGTATTCAAAGGCTTAGAGGATCTCATACCTTCCCAGCGTTGATTCTCCCACTTTTACATTTTGATACACAAATCATTTCAAACCAACTTCCCAATGATTGGGGGAGGGGGGTCGCTTTCGCTATCATTCTGGTTACTTTAGTAATTAAACTCCTTGGCTAGGGACACAGGTAAAGTCTTCTTGTACTGAATTTTGCTCTAGTGAGAGCCCATTCTGCATTATACTGAAGTGAAAGGATAATCTTAAGTTCACTTTTATTTTCTAATTTAAGCCAGAGTTTTTCCACATAGAGAATTTGCATTTTCCCTCATTTTAATGAGAGCTGTCCCTAAGTATAGCGCGCGCGTGTGTGTGTGTGTGTGTGTGTGTGTGTGTGTGTGTGTGTGTGTTTTATGTTTCTTTGTGTGCATATGTGTATTGTTAGAAAAGCATTGGACTTTGGGTTCAACTAAGCATGTAAATAAATGTGAAAAGAGGAAAATAAATGTTTTCTAGCTTTGAATTGAGATCCTAAGGAAATACATGCCCAAGGCCCTGTTATTTACTTGCTTGGAAACTAAGCCCTTAGTCCTCCTTCACATGAAAAAGTAGGGGAAAAGTACATTCTAGGGAAGGAGAGATAGAAGAGGGAAGGAATGCTCGGTCAGAATCAGGTACCTTTTACTTCTCTTCTTCACCCTAGGTCCACACAGAGACATGGATAATCAAGAGGCCTTAGTGAAATTGAGTTTCAGGAGTGTGCAGCTTTCACTTGGACATCTTTCATTTATGTCCAATCTTTGTCAAAACTTCCTGGTTACCTTACATATACCTAGAATTTAGGCATTGCTTTTTAGAGGCTGCATGGAGATTAGTTGGAAAATTATGTTCAACGTACAAGTATTAAGTGCCTGCTATGTTCTAGTAAGTCACTCAGTAAACATTTGTGAAGTGCCTCCTATGTGCCAGGCACTGTGCTAAGTTCTGGGGCTGCAAATGCAAATGAAAACAAAGACAGTCCATGCACTATAATAGGGGAAAATAACGTGCATAAAAAAGATGTAAATCAGGGAGGACTCTCCCCACCCCCACCCCAGGGCATGATAGAGTATTTTGAAGGCACCCAAAAGCAGTATAGCTGGTGGGAAATGGGAAAGGAAATGTTCTAGGCACTTTATGTAGTCCTGGGGATACAAAAATAGAAGTGAAGCGTCTCTTGCTCTCAAGGAGTTTAAAGTCTTAACATTTCAAGAATAAAAAGTAGTAAAAATTTTATACTGATTGGAATATTCACAGTATCCTTACCATAGAAGATACAGGTGTTGGTTCTTTCTCTTTCTTAAAATCTAAGTACTGTACATGAAACTTAAATTTGGGCCAGTTGTGCCTAATATGGTTTTATGTTTTAAAGTATTTTGCATAATTTACAAACAGGGACTTGGGATTCCCTGATAAAATTACAGATGTGTTCTTCGTTTTTAGGAAAGATCCTCATGGGTTTTTTGCTTTTCCTGTCACGGATGCAATTGCTCCTGGATACTCCATGATAATAAAGCATCCCATGGACTTTGGTACAATGAAAGACAAAATTGTAGCTAACGAGTACAAATCAGTCACAGAGTTTAAGGTAAATTGTTTTAGCAACTGAATGTGTTATTCTAAAGCAATGTCTTTTTTAATCTTTTTCTGTTTAAGAAACTTGAATCATTTTATTAAGTTTACCAGTTGAGAGAATTCATTATTTTACTTACATTGAAGCATACTGTTTACCTGACTACTACTAAACTTTCCAGTCTCTACTCAGGTTGGAAGTTGATCTTTATAATGTGCCTTACAGTTTACCAAGCCTTTTACATTTGTAACCACTTTGATTGGCCAGCAGTCCAAGTAGGTAGGTAGTACAACTATTAACATGCCTATTTTGTGTGTGGTGTCAGGTAGCTTGGTGAATTTCATCTCTAGATTTCTGACTCGTCTTCCCGCTCTTGGACTTCTGGTGTCAAGTACTGATGAGGGGGAAATGAATCTTGGTATGCCCACTGAAATGCTGGCCAACCCTTTCGTGAGTGTTGTGTGCTGAAAAAAATGTTGGTTTCAAATACGTAGCAAGACTGATTTCAAGGTGATGATTGTGCAACAGGCAGTCTGTGATAAAAAGGATAGAACACCACACTTGGAAGCAGGGAGCCCAAATTAGAATCCTGGCTTGGTGACCTTAGCCAAGTCATTCATCTTCCCCTTCAGTTTCCCCACCTGTAAGCTAGGACGGTCACTACCTGCCATCCATATTTGTCGAGGCTCACATAAAAATAATGCATGTAAATGTGAACTATTATTGTCTGGGCCCTCACAAGAATTAACATTGTAGGAATAAACTTTTTCTTAGTTGAACTTTTACAACATAACTGGATGCATCTTTTCTGTTAAGTTTTTAACATATGTTGACCATTAGAAATTGCTTTTTTAGCCGAGTCACCAGAATCACAAAGCAGACTGTGATGGTAGTGTTTTGAAAGCCTCAAATCCATTTTGGAGATTACAGTTAACTTATGTCCCATTTGGTTACTAAATTTGGAGCTTCTAGTCTGCCTTTGTTTAATTATTGATTGACGATTTCATTTTTATGTGACTTCTAATTTTTGAAAGTTTTATCAAGTCTAATCTATTTATATCTTCTAGGCAAAATGTGTATTATTTACTTTTTGTTTTTAATGAAAAGACAGGAATGATTGTAAACTCAGGATGCAATTAGGACTAGAATTCAGATCTTCTAACACCCTTGCCTTTCCTTTTTATCCTAAAGCCTGCTAGGTGTGCTAGGAATAGGGATAATATTTGGGTTTTGCCAGGAGTCAATTCTATACTGCTCTATGAGAGGTGGCAGGGTAGATAGAGGACTGGCCTTGAAGTGAGGAAGATCTTTGTCTGACATGTTCTAGCTGTGTGGCCATGGGCAAGTCACTTAACATTTAGTGTCTCAGGCAATACTCTAACAACTGGTGAGTTATTGCCTTGTATCAGTGTAGGAAATTTCCACATCAGGAATTCCCCACCTCTCAAAAAACACATTATGGTAATATTAGTTTGTTAATTGATATTACTTAGAAAGAGTATACCTGGACAAGATTGTCTGAACCTAGTAGAATCATGAAATCTTAAGTAGTCAGAAGTGACCTTCATCTAGTCTGATGTCCAAAAGTGGTCATCCGCTCAATTACCAGTAATAAAGAACCCATCACCTCTTTGGGCAGAACCTCTAAATGTTTTATTTTTTTCTCTTTGAAGATTCTTTTCTTAATAAGAAAGTAGTTTTAGCATTTCCAATTTTTAATACTTAGCACCTACTTGTCCGACTTTTCTATGTTGAAAATTAAGGATTATTTAAAAGGGAATTGCCCCTGTTCAATACGGAATTTATTTGTTCTCTCCGGAAAAGAATTAGGCACTGGGGAAAGCTAGCTACTTTTAGTAAAAACTAAGTACTGTACGTGAAAACCCTTTAGGAAAATGCCCCTGAAACAGCTTCTTTAGCAGATAGTTGAAATATTGTGTGAGAGCCAACCATTATCCTTGCAGTCCATTTCAGCCTTTCTTTTTTTTACCTCCTTCCCTTTACAGGGAGGTATCTGGAACTGTGGTTAGTTGCTATTTTGTGCCTTTTAAACTTGAAATCTTTCTGTGTTTTGTATTTTTCAGGCAGATTTCAAACTGATGTGTGATAATGCAATGACTTACAACAGGCCAGACACTGTGTACTACAAATTAGCCAAGAAGATACTCCACACAGGCTTTAAGATGATGAGCAAAGTAAGGAACCTACTAAAAACAAAGAGCCAGAAAAAGCACAGACACTTTTAAAGTTTATACGTAGAAGGAAAAATCCTCAATCATAGTAATTAACATTATTCCATCCATCTGTCACCTCTTTTTATAGTGCCAGTGATCGCATCTGCAGTGTAGAATTAGCCTCATGATTGTCACTGTCAGGCCCCTTTCCTCCAAACACTTGTTTTTTCTCTTTCTACACCAGCTTATGACCAAGCTGGGATATTTTATTGGGGGTTGGAATTTACAGTTGATGATTTCAGGCATGGAAGTAAGTCTTGCTGGATTTCAGTCACCTCCTCTGGGCCTTTAACTTAATGGGCCTGCCAAAATACCCAGCAGGCCTCAGGCTCCTTTGACATTCTTGGAGCTCTAAATCCACTGTACCAGCCTGCAGTGTAAACCACGTTGCATGCATACGACATCATTTACTTGCGACTGATTAACGTGTCAGGTAAGATGAGGTATCTGTGTGTGTTCTTTTGTATGTTCTGATTTTATTTCTTCGGAAGCAGTTAAACTAGCCAGTCTGCTAAACAGTTTGGTGCCATGCTACCATGACCAAATCATGCTGCATTGCCATGGAACATTAGCCATTAGGAATGAAGTAAGGGCCATGGCCATTCCCATCCCATCCCATTATCATAGCGCCTTGGCTATGCGGGAAAGGTAAAGTCCCTGCCGCTCTGTCCTTTCTGATTCTAGGAACGGCTGTTAGCTTTGAAGCGCAGCATGTCGTTTATGCAGGACATGGATTTTTCTCAGCAGGCAGCTCTTTTGGGCAATGAAGACACAGCTGTTGAGGAACCTGTCCCTGAAGTTGTTCCCGTCCAAGTAGAAACAACCAAGAAATCCAAAAAGCCAAGTAAAGAAGTTATTAGGTAAAGGTTTTAATGAAAATGTATGCAACTGCTTGCTGAAGTTTGGTACTCACAAGTGAAATAACATGCCAATCTTAGTGGTATGAGTAAGGTAGTAAGCAGAGTTTTTGCTATAGTAACATTTTCCAAAGAAGTTACATGCAGGATTCACTTAAGGTTTTATGAAGAGGAGCACTGGACTGAGAATTCTTAAGACCTTAGTTCTAGGCTTGACTTGATTTGCAATTCACAGGGTGTCTTTGGCTAAGTCATCACACCTTTATCTTTTAAGTGAACTGTTACTGTTGACTTCTTGGCCACCTCAGGTAGATGATGTGAATGTTATTCGCCAGGTTCTTTGAGCTCCTCTGAAGAAATGTATATCAACGTAAGACATTATTATTTGTTATACAGGTAAAATTCCATTGTAATCAAGATCTCTAGATAACAGAAAATTTTCAACTACTTGATGATTATCCATTTCAGGTGCATTTAATACACTAAATACTGGCACAACAAAAGAATTTGAAAATTCCCTTCCAAGTTTGTCTTAATTTGGTCTATAATTAGAAATGGTGTTATTGCTTTGTAACCCTTAGTACTCATGAGTCTGATTGCTTCACTGTTCTGTATTCTTCCTCAGGAACTCTTCTTTGAAAGACAACAGATTATATCGTTGATTAACATAATACATAAAGTCCGTTCTGGAATAAACATGTTTGCATACGCTTGGCTAGATGTTGTCAGTCCCCAACACACATACCAGATGGTGCCACACAGGGCTCTTCATCTGGCATGTTGGTCAGAACTAATGCTTTTTACCATTGCCTGCTGTCACTGTCACTCTGGGGTTCCCCTGGTCTCCTGGCTAGGGCACAGGGTGTGGTTGATGGGCAGAATTCTGGAAGCTGAGCCTCTACTGATCCTCCTGCCCCTGCTCCACCTTCATGTGCAGAAGGCATAGTATATGTGCCCATGGCAGCCCCATCTTCAATTCTCACTGAATCAGCACACGTTAAA
Source organism: Trichosurus vulpecula (assembly GCF_011100635.1). Taxonomy (NCBI): domain Eukaryota; kingdom Metazoa; phylum Chordata; class Mammalia; order Diprotodontia; family Phalangeridae; genus Trichosurus; species Trichosurus vulpecula. The sequence continues at coordinate 359,871,338 of NC_050573.1, forward strand.
TGAACAGTTGCACATTCTAGAGAGCTTCCTCTTTTAACCTTCTTTCCAGCAGGCCCAGTGGCTTTCTGACTCTCCAACTTTTCCTGGCCCCTTTTCCTGCTTGCCTTCTCTAGCTTTGTCAGCCCTTTTTGTTTGCTTTCTCTGTCTTTTCACTGCCCAATCTACATGGGCATTCAGCTCGTTGGCCACATAATGATTAATGGAGGAGAAGGGGTCAGGGAGAATGGTGACCTCCCCTGACCCCCACATGATTTTTTTCTTTTAGCAGCATAAAGCAACCTGGCCTCCACAGATGTCAGCACTGATAATGGTAGCAATTTAGTCAACTTTTTCCCTTCTTTTTTTATGCATAAGAATTGTTTGAGTTCAGCTATGCAGGATAAGAAATTGAAAGGCATTTAGAATAAAGAAATTTATCTAAGCGTGGGAAAGTTTTTGAACTCTTAAGTCTCTTTTCTATAGCAGAGGCAAAAAAAATTGGGAGATAGTCCACAATACCTGGGTGGGTTAACATACTGCCCTCTTCCTGCCTCCCCAGCAGTGGGGATAATTGAGATTTGACTGTTTCTTGGTACCAACACTGCCTACAAAATGTCCATTGTGTGGTTCCACAGTGGTCTGAGTGTGTTCCAAAGGGCAAAAAGAAGGCTTCACCAAATTGGATTCTTTAATTCTCAAAGAATAGTAACTTAAATGATGATTTCAGATTCCTGACTACACATCCATTAGAATTTTTAATTACTCCTTAGTCCAGTTAGGAGTATTTTAGGTAAAATAGCTGTATCAAAGCCATTTCTCTATAGCTGTCTATACCTGAAAATGTCATGTTATTTATCTAGGTTATTTGTGCATTAAACCATTTGTTAAACTCATTAAATATGTTGTATAGCCTTTGAAAATATTAGCTGCCAATGTTTTCAGTGCTCTTCTCTTTCTGCCTAATGGTGGATTGAAACAGGCATAAAGGGAACAGCACAGGGAATAACTTTCATCTTTAAATATCTAGTTGCATTCTTCTATGTGAGCTTCCAGCGCTAGATTAGGGGAGAAGACATTTGAGGACTGCCATTTTAGTTACCTCGTCTTAATGGTTTGGGTATATAGGTGTTCTTATTGATAAATGCATTTAGATATGTTTGTACATATATGCACCCATATAAAATGCGATTGTCCTTATACACTCAATCTCATGTTTTTCTGCCTCCATAATAATCTTTTTGTCATACTTCTCTCATATAATCATAGAGCTGAAAGGGACCTTGAGAGACCATCTAGCCCAGCCCCATTCCTCCAGGCAGGACTGTATTCAAACCATCCCAGAAAGATACCTGCCCACCATTTTCTTAAAAATCTCCAGAGAAGGAGACTCCACAGCCTCCCTTGGTAATGCATTCCAATGTCTCACAACTCTTATAGTCAAGAAGTTCTTCCTACTATGTAACCTAAGTTCCTCCTGCTGCAATTTAAGTCCATTCCACTTGTTTTTTTTTCCCCTCAGTGGAAGCAGAGATGAGCTGCTCACCACCACTCAAACAGTGACCCATCTTCTTCTTGAAGACTGTTAGACAGTCCCCTTTGAGCCTTCAAGACTAGCCTTTCTTCTGAGGGGCTTTTGCTTAAATTGTTAATTCGTGTTTGTCACTTCTCTGCATTAGTGCTTTCAATGGCTCTAAAATGTTTGTGGCTTTTTATCACCCAATGTGTGTTTGTTATGCTCTCATGTGTATTGATTGAGGTGTTGTATTTAGGAGACCTCAGTTATCTCTCTCTTTTATATCAGCATTTTGCATTGTTTTTGTTATGATAACTTCAAAGAATGGATGAAAAGTTATTTAAGTTTTGAAAATGTAATTTGGAACATTGCTAGTAAATGTAGTTTGTGCTTCCAACTTAAAGTTTATATCAGAACCTGCTTTTGACCAGAGCATAGTGGGGATGGAGGTTGTGGGGAGGAGGGCAAAACAATTTTGTATCATAGTGCTTAGCACATGGTGCCATGGTATAAGGTGTGATGGTTGTGTCCTGTTCTAAAAGTTACTTCATGGGGTTTTCTCTGTATTTTAGCTGCATATTTGAGCCAGAAGGAAATGCCTGCAGCCTGACAGACAGCACAGCAGAAGAACACGTGTTAGCCTTGGTGGAACATGCTGCCGACGAAGCCCGGGACAGGATTAACAGATACCTCCCAAATAGCAAGGTGGCACACCCTGTCATTTTGGATACAGAAGGGACAGTTAGGATTTTTTACTGTCTGAGTTAATACCTGAATTAATTCTACATTTAGAAGCAGTATGGTATGGATGGCTTAATTCAGGATTCATTGAAAAGGAGGTCCTGGATTCCTCAGAAACGGAGACTGTGACTGTTTGCTGATTGCATTATCTAGGTAGTTAATGGGTCTTAAATGTTCTGACTTCTCTTCATCTTTGAGAACTGGTTTGAAATTTTGCCTTCTCTGGTTCTTGCCTGAGAGGGTGTTTGCTTTTAGAAAAGATAAGAAATCCATATTATCCTGTGAAAAGAGTTGATTTCGTTTTGCTCTTGTAGCTCTCCATCTGCAGCCTTGTTCTCGTTGGCACCAAGGCATCACAAGATACACTGTTTGTATATACATGAAATTTGAAGCTTTTATTCTTAGGCCCCCTGGTTACATGAGTAGAAGGATAATGGTTAATTTTTTTTTTTTCAGATCAAGAAGTACTTGTCTTTCTTTTTGTGTTTTAATAGGAATTTTCAATTTATAAATGAAATTATCTGACTCTTACAGTTCACACAGAGTCAATTGATGTTTTCTCTCATCTACCTTTATTATCTTTCTTAATGTCCTCTTCAGTTAGCACAGTACCTGGCACATAATAATGCTTATTGGTGATTAATCGATTGTTCAATCTGCACCTCTTTACAGATGGGCTACCTGAAAAAGAATGGAGATGGGTCTTTACTGTACAGTGTGGTCAACCTGTCAGATCCTGAGGCAGAAGGTAAATGTTTTATGTCTTCAGGACCAAATTCTATCAAATATATGTGCAGGCTCTTTTCTCCCTCCATGTATATTCAGCAGTTTAACTGGATAGTGAGCATTCAGTCTTGATTTGTCATGCATTTTTGTTTCTCGTTTTTGGACCAGACTTTTTATTTCATCAATATCAGTAACTCTCAGATGCAATTGCACTCCCTACCAGTGAATATCACAACTTCTTAGTGTCAGAGAGTTGCTGGGAGCACTGAGAGGTTACGTGATTTGCTCAGGGTCACACAGCCAGAGTGTATCAGAGACAAGACATGATTCCAGGACTTCCTGACTGTGGCCAACTCTTGCATCTGGAATGCTACTAACTCTTATCAACACATAGGCAAATTTGTGGCTAAGAGAGTCATATTCTGCTTAGGTCATGTAGAAGTAATAAAATAATATAATCAGAAGATCATAGATTCAGAAGTCAGTATTCTGTAACCCCCATAGTTCCCACATAAAGAAATAGGCTCAGAGTGGTTAATGACCTGGCCGAGCTCTCACAGGCTATAAAAACAGAGGAGAGATTTGACTGCTAGGGCAGCCAGGGAGCCTCGCCTGTCAAAGAGAGCCTTGAGAAAGAGAAGCTTACAGATAGAACTGGGAGGAATGAAACCTTAGTCAGAATGTTCACTCTAGCCATTGCTGGATCCTTTTGCACCATCTACAATTCTGTTTGATTGCTTAGCCAGATAAAGAAGCCATCTTTAGGGAAATGGATTAGCTCTTTTAAAATTGGAAGCTCATGAAGGCTTACAGATCTTGGCACATCTGGTGAGGTTAAAAATTAGTTAAACCAAAAAAGAAAAGAATGCGCATTGTGCAAAAGACTTAAAGGTTTAAAAAGGTTTTTGGTATATAGAGAGGCATAAAGCAAGTTAGAAGATAGAACAAAGAAGTTGGGATCTTTCTGTTTAGAAGATTAAGAAGGGACCGTGACTAAGTAAATGTACACACATGGTCAACATGGGCTTGCTTATCAAATCCTGCATATTAGACATTAGAGTTGCCCTGGAGTCAGGAGGACCTGAGTTCAAATGTGGCCTTAGAACTTGACACTAGCCGTGTGACCTTGGGCAAGTCACTTAACCCCAATTGCCTTGTCTTCCCTCCTTCAAAAAAAAATAGACATTAGACTCCTGGGGAGCTTTGGAGAGCTTCATACAGATCAAGTAAAAGGAAGTACTTTTGAAATGGATGGCATATATCAGCGTTCTTATCCCAGACTGCTTTGCATGCTGAATGTTGTAGTATATTTCTTTTTAGATGGTTATTATTTTTAGTTATTATAAGATCTTTCAGTCACATAACACTGCAGTAAATAAAAAAAAATTGGAGTATGCTGCTTATCCTGAATATGCATGATCCCAATTTATCTTTAACAATATAAAATTTATGAAACCTACTAGCTAAATCAGAACCATTTTTTGTCAAAACATTTTAGATGAAGAGACTCACCCAGTGGACTTGAGTTCCCTCTCAAGCAAATTGCTCCCTGGTTTTACTACTTTAGGATTCAAAGATGAAAGAAGAAACAAAGGTAAATATGTAATTAAACATCAAGGTAAATTTAAGCAATTTATGAATTTTCCCCCAAGACTTTGCTTTTTTTCCCTCTTTCCTCTCAAGTGATTCATTTGTCATTGCATCTGAGTGTGGATTTTAAAATTAATAGGAGGAATGAGGTAAGAATGATAATTAGGTCATTAGACATAAGTGAATCATTTTTATAGCATGATGCAAAGTCAGGATTACCTATATTTAGGGTAAGTTGATCATTTACAGTTTACTATTATTATGTATTTACCTATTTTTCTCCCTCATGCGCCTTCCTCCTTTCCTGAGTTTAAGGAAAAAATCAAAGGGTTTTGTTTATTTTTTTCTCCACATCATAATTTCCCTCTGGCTGGCTGCTACTGTCTGATCCTTGGAAATCATGGCTGTGTCTAATACCTTTGTAGCGCTTTCAGTATAACAAGTTTATGATAGTGTTTATTCATTTGGGAATGTTCACCATGCCAGTGTTTTAGTGTAGAAGATACATTTGTGTCACATGGTTAAAATGCAAACTGGTATTCGAGTTTCAGGATTTATTTTAAGAGCATCTTTTTGCCTGCTTTCTTCATCCAGTTGAGTTCATGGCAATAGCATATTTAAAGTGTGTTTTCGTTTTGGTTTTTTGCAGAGTGGGGGGTTGGTTTTTATGTTAGTTTTTTTTTTTTTAAATTTTTAAATTTTGAGATTGGATTGAAATGGGCACAGGTATTTAAAAGATATGGTGTTCTTTGGTGGTTGTGCTACTAGAAGGAAAATGTTGAGGTGGGGATTTGGGGGAGTCTCCCTTTTTGGCATTTTTTGTTTTTCTTTGCTTTTGGTCCAACCTACTGCAATTGCATTGGTGTAGGGAAAGCCTGGAGAGGAAACTCACTCCGCTAATCCAGATCAGCAGGTGTTCTACAGCCTTCCATAGAAATGAAAAATAAAAATATCCAGGCTTTCTCTGACATAAGAACACATGGCAGATCTAGAATTAGAAGGGACCTTGGAAGACATTTAATCCAGTCTCCCCATTTTAAAGATGAGTAAACTGAAGCTCAGGGAAATGATTTGCCAGGGTCACATAGGTAATATATAGAAGAGACCTAAGATTGTCTGCTTAGTAAGAGGTTCAATATCTGGTCTGAATTTTCCATCTATAACATTTTAAAGTGATAGTAACAATGTCTTAGGGCACAGAAAGTATAATCCTGTTGTTTCTCACATCTCTCCTTTCTTTTTGCACTATATTCTTGTTGTCATTGTCTTATTACAGGCCTTTATTACCTCAGCATCTAGGCTGTCACAGTAGTTTCTTAAATAGTCTTCTCACATCTAATTTCTTCCCGCAGCCGTCATCATCTTATACTGTACATCTCCACAAGATCACCTTAAAACACAGCTCTGGTCATATCATTCACCCACATAGAACCCTTTAGTAACCTCCTGTTGCCTGTCAGATTAAGTCAGAACTCTCTAATCTGATACTCTCAATCTGGCTCTTCTGTTCTGACTGTCCCAGCTTTAGCTCCTCCTCTTCACTTGCATGTTCTGCACGCTTCTGTTTAACTGGACTGTTTTCATTCCCAAAACATGTCTCGTGCTCTCTCATATTTACAGATTGATTCACGTTCTTTTTGTCCCAGCTTCCCTCCCCTGTCTCTGCCTGTTGAAATTCACCTATCCTTCAAGGCTCAACTTAACTGTATTGGAGTCAGAACTGAGTTCCATTTCTGGTTCCAGAATTTTTAATTTGTATCTTTTAATCAGCTCATTTAGCTTCTCAGTTTCCTCATCTTTAAAAGGAGTATAGGGTGGGGAAAGCACTATGTAAATGTTATGTAAATGTGAGCCTTCCCCCTCTATTGTACCAGGTGTTATTCCTCTTTTCTTTGAACACCAGAACTGTTCTTTTACTTATGGGATCTAGCATCAGAAGGAACCTTAGGCATCATACAGTTTACCCAGTGTTTTCTGTAATGTTTTAAAGTTTTCAAAGCTATACATAATCTCATTTGACCCTGAGATAGTTCATACAGAGGTAGTATTGTCTCCATTTTTCAGATGAAACTGAAGCTCACAGTGGCAAAGTGATTTACCCAAGGTAACGCAGTAGCTGGGCCAGGATTCAAAAACAGGTCCTTTGACTCCACAGGACCTTCCTGTTTATTAGGACCAATAGATCATCTATTCTGAATCATAATCTTTTTTTAAGATTTAGCATTTGTCTTATCTCTCTGTACTAGATTGTGAGCTCTTTGAGGATTTGGGAAATATTTCTTACTCATTTTTTTTTCGTCTTTAATTCCTGACAAAGTAAATGATCGGTAAATTCTGTTTGAATGAAAGGATAGCTGTGGTTTTACAGTTTTCTTTGAAATTCTGATTAGTCCAAATGACTTTAAATATTGGTTCTTTGTAAATGTATAAATTTTTGCAGAAAAATTTTGGGAATTATTTATAGTAAGAAAAAAAAATTTATTATTTATTTATTTTGGGGGGAAAAAATAAATTTTTAAAAAAGTTCTACAGCTTGCCAGGGAAGGAAATTATGCTCTCTGGTGGAGGGACAGAAGCCCCATATTTTTCTTCTCCTGCCCTGCTCTACAAGTGTGACCATAAAAAATATAAAGCTATACATTTTAAGGGCCTATCCATCTCATTACTTTTAGGTCACACCTGGTAATTTTAATGTAACTTTGAACCCAGGAAATAGAAAACGGTAGGAAATTATGTAAAAATATTTAATTAATCAGAAAGATGGGGGGAAAACTAATATTGTATCTTTTGTTTTTCCTGACCCCCTTTTAGTCACATTTCTTACAAGTTCAGGTACTGCACTTTCAATGCAAAATAATTCAGTATTCAGTGACCTGAAATCAGATGAAATGGAACTGTTATATTCAGCCTACGGAGATGAAACTGGTATACAGTGTGCCTTAAGGTGAGCATTTGGCTGGTCCTGCTGGGTCACTAAATATCTAGAGAATGGTCCGGTTTATTTTCCTTTAATGAAGAGGACATGCTTTGCTGCCAGTTGGCTTGTTGGATAGACAGCCATGGTAACTGGCAGTAATTTCTTCAGCTTAATGCTCTATCCCACAGAAGAATTTTTATTTGATCCTGGGGAGGAGTCAGGGAGAGAGGGACAGGGTAACTTAGTCAGACCTCTACTTACGCATCATTGTTAATGACGATATAGAATATGGATTGAAAAAGGGAGAGACGTGAAGCCAGCATAGTAATTTGGAAGCTAGTGCAGTGGTCCAGGGAGAACATAATAGAACCTGAACCAGGGTAGTGGTTATATGAGTAGAGAAAAGGTATTGTTTGCAGAAGATAGGGAGGTAAGAAATGACAAGATTTAACCATGGTTTAGCTCTGTGGGGTGAGTGAGAAGGAGACTTCAAAGATGACTGAAGTTGTGGTGCTCTCAGCAGAGGGAAGAACATTTTGAAAGAGGAATGGAGGGGTGGGAAAGATTTGGGAAGAGAAGGATGATGAGTTCTGTTTTGGATATGTTGAATTTGGAGGTGTCTAAGGGAGACATCCAGTTTGAAATGTCCAGTTAGTAGTTGGTAATGTGAAATTGGAGCTCAGGACAGCTAGTAAGTGGAAGAAGTGACCTGTTTCTCCTCTACCATTCAGAAATATATTTGAAAGCTTAATGGAAAGAAATCATGACCTTAGAAAAGATATCACCTAAATACTAATTTATACCCAAGAGTGAGGAAATATAAATAGAGGCTTAAAACCAAAAAGTTATACAGTTTCTATCCAAACATTCTCAACCTTTGTTCTTTGTAGCTTACAGGAATTTGTGAAAGACTCTGGGAGTTACAGTAAGAAAATAGTGGATGACCTACTAGATCAGATCACAGGTGGTGATCATTCCAAAATCATTTACCAACTGAAGCAGGTAAGTTCCAGTTTTCCTGTGGATATATGGGTGTGCTTATTCTTTGACCACAGACACTGACTTCTCCCTTCAGGTGTAGAACTAGTTGTTAAAAGAAGAGCATATTAACCAGTGTTTGTGCTGGGTATTATTTTTCTGTTATTGAATTAGCACTTATATAGTTGACTGATTACAGCTTTGGTTTATATCATCAGTTCTGATTGGATCTCTTTTTAGAAAATTGTAATTGAGTGATGGAAATGATTTGGAGATGTTTTTTGTTTTTTTTGGTTTAGAGTGTTTAGTCAATGAGTCTTTTATAGTTTTGTGTGCTTATAATACCAAAAGAGAACAGGTATTCAAGGGATTTTATGATGAGGAAGCCATAGATTATTATATAGTCATCATATTGCAGATGAAACAGAAACAAAAGAGATATTGATAACATTGGACAATAATGCAAATATCAACAACAGCAACAAAAGGCTGACAGAAAGGATGAGTGAAATTTACCAAAATGGAATTTAACTGGGATTCATGTCAAGTTCTACCCTTAGATTCAAAAAATCAGCTGTACAAGTATATGTTGGGGTAGGAATGGCTACGTGACCACGGATACGAAATTGATCCAGGGGGTTTTAGTGAATTGCAAATCCATTACCAGTTAACAGTATGAAATAAAAACCTTAAAACTGGTGATTCCTTTTTGTCATGGGCCCCTTTGGCAGTTTTGTAAAGCGTAGAGACTTCTTCTCAATGTTTTTAAATGCACAAAATGAAATATAATAGATTACAAAGTTATACTGAAATGGAGTTTCCATATAGATCCATCACAGAACGTCATAGGATCATGAATTTCAGTCCCAGAAGACCCTAAGCTAGGTTCACAGAGCCTAAGGCAAGAACCCCTGCTCAAAATCTAATTTAATCTTGGGAACGTTATAGAATTTTAGCACATAAAATATAAGAAATGATCATTCGACTGTCCTCTGCCCTTATCAGACCACATTTAGAATGCTGTGTTTAGTTCTAGATGCCACAAATGAGGAAGTACGTTGACAAACTGAAGTGTGTATAGAGTAGGATAACTAGGATAGTGAGAGGACTATAAACTATGCTGTGTGAAGATTCATTGGAGGAATTAGGCATGTTTCCCTGGAGAAGAAAAGGCTGGGGAAGGTTATAATAATTGTCTTGTTAAGTATTTGAAAAACTACCAGCAGCAAGACAGAAGTTTCAGAGAAGTAGTTTTGGTTTTGATAGAAGGAAAAATTGTTAACAATAAGAGCTGCACAAAAATGGCTTAAGGAAAAGATGAGTTCTCCTTCCTGGAGCTTTTAAGTGGAAGCTGAGTTTATTTAGAGAAGTTATAGAGGGGATGCGTGTTCAAGTCTAGCCAAGTCATTGTATAAAGAGGAAACAGGCTAGAAATGTTAGGTGACATCCTGCATCTTAAGTAGAGCACTTTATGCACTACATCATGTGTCTCTTCCAATTCTAATACTTTGTAATTCTGTACAGACAGTGAAATGATTACACAATTCATTTTTTAACTATTGAAACATTTTTAGTCACAGTTAAGTTACTGGGCCTATGCCAATCTTTTTCATAGGAAATGGAAATTTTATCCTTTTTAAAATTATACTTTGTGTTGTCTGATATTTGTGATGCTATTCATAAAACTTTAGTGGCTCCATGGTCTTATTTATCATTCTTATATATCATCACTACCATTCTCATCTTTCTATATGTTCTCCACAAAGAGCCCACCACTGAATGCTTCTCTCTGTTTCTTTTAATACTTCAGGGATATTTGTATAGAGCAGGTCTGCATGACATATGGCCTGTGAGCCACTTGTGGTCTGCCATGGCAGACCTGTTTTATATCATCTACATTTTTCACAGGACACCTGAAATCCTTTCCTGGGCTGCAAGCATCAAGTGGCCATGAACAGCCCACGGGCTGAAGGTTATGCAGGCCTGGTGTAGAATATAAATTGTCTTTTAACCTGTAGTCTCCCACTGTAACTGGATGCAGCTGGTGGCATAGTGAATAATGTGCTGGGCTTGGAGTTAGGAAGATCTTATGAGTTCAAATCTGTCCTCAAACACTATTAGCTGTGTCACCCTGGGCAAATCACTGAATCTCTATTTGCCTCAATTTCCTTACCTATAAAATGGGGATAGTAATAGCACCTCCTTCGAAGTGTTGTGGGGATCAAATGAGGTGATATTTGTAAAAGGGTTTAGCACAGTGCCTGGAACAGTGTAGGTGCTACATACATGTTTATTTACTCCCCAACCCACCCCCACCTCCATCTTTTTCTAGTCACATGTGTTGTTGATGTCTCTTACTTGCATTCTCAAATTCAGCTTGTCATTGCCAACATACTGCAGCATAATTACGCATATATCCATTTTTCTATATTCTTTGGGTTGCCTGCAATTTTTATTCTTTTGTGATTTTTTTTGTTGTTGCATGATATACAACCACATAGTAGATGTGGTCTGCAATAGAAAGGACATGGAATCAAGGTGGTAGAATCAGAGTCAGCAGTTTTGCCCAGCTCACCTAACACACCTCCTCCATAAAAACCTAGACAGCATGCCAGACTAAGTTCTGATCACAAAAACTAAGAAGTCAAAATGGGTCATTTTTCTAGCCCAGGACAGCTTAGGAAGATAGAGAAACCTGAGGGCCCTGGAGCAAGGCTGGCCAGGAACACAGCAGCAGCAATGGTAAGCATTCTAATATCCAGGGATGGGTAAGGAAGCCAAGATAGAACATCAGGGCTGTAAGCACCAAGGCAGAAAGAGATCCCTGGGAACTCCTGATGCAGTGCTAGGAACAGGAATGGAGGCCAACTGGCAGCTCTTGTCATCCATTACCCAGTTTTAGGTCCCAGTTCCAGGGCAAAGACGAATGGTCACAAGCAAGAGAGGTCCCAGCTATGTCTAGTGAGGAACAAGTTCCAGAAACTTAGCTGTGTGGTTCTAAACCTGAGAGCAGAGGAGGTACTCACTTCTAACCATTAGCCCTGCAAATAAGCCTGCAGAGGAATAACCAAGATAGGAAACAAAAACCAGTATCTCTCATTATCAGTCACTCTGAACCTACAGAACTTCTCAAGAGGCTAACAGTGACTGAATTCAGCAGCAGTCTACTGAAACTCAACCACACACAATCCAACAGACCCAAACCTGTGTCAGGAACTTAACAGAGATTATACCAGGAAGGTGGTGAGCAAACTCCCCAGATCACACCATCTTGCCAGAAACCAGCAGTACTAAGTACCAGCAGACTAAACTGTGAAAACAGCAAGACATAAAAAGACAGAAGCTTAAGCCTTACATGCCCCCTAGAAGTGAACAGAGTCAGACTCTAATAGAAAGTCCAAACTCAAGTAGACTGGAAGAATGGGCAAACTTAAAAAGAACCCAATCGTAAAGAGCTATTATAGTGACAAGAAAGGACAAGACCATACACACACAAGACATTGATTTTAAAACATCTGCATGCCAAGCATCAAAGACATGCAGAGTGGGCTTGAGTCCAACAAGAAATCTCAGAAGATTTCAAGAAAGAATTTTTTTTTAAAAGAGCAAAAGATGATTTTAAGCTGTGGAGCCAAGATAGTGGAGTACAGGCAGCAACCTAGCCAAACACTTCTAATGTTCTCCTCCAAACTACTTTAAAATTATTCCTTAAATTGAGTTTTGGAGCAGCAGAGCCAGCAAAAGGTCAGAATGAGACATTTTTCCAGCCCAAGACAACTTAGCAGGAAAGGTCTGTGATACCTGGGTGGGAACCAGCCCAGAGCACACACAGTGGCCACACTAGCTGTGGGCCTTGGGGGTGGCAGTGACAGCATCATTGGAAGCTCTCAGCCCAGAGATAGCAAGGGGGTTGTACAACTGGATAGAAAGAGATTATAAGAGATCCTTTTCTGGCACTGGATGCAGTACTTGGCATTGTTTGGCAACTCTATTTGCCTGTATGCATTTCTGAGTCACAGTTCCAAGGCAAAATATTATAACCAAAGTCCTGAGCTCCCAGGTCAAAGAGAAAATACTATAAACAGCCATAAAGAAACAATTCATATTGATTCTGTGATGACTAACTTTGATAGACCTGGCTCTCCTTAGCAATACAAGGCTCAAAGACAGCTCCAAAGGACTAATGAGGGAGAGGGCTATGCACATCCAGAGAAAGAACTGTGGAGTCTGAATGCGGATTGAGGCAAACTATTTGCTCTCTTTTTTTTTTTCTCTTCTTTTTTGGTTTTGTTTCTTCTCTTTCATGATTCATTCCATTCGTCATAATTCTTCTTTGCAACTTGTCTATTGTGTAAATAAGTTTAATGCAACGATTTATGTAGAATCTATATCAGACTGCATGCCATCTTGGTGGGGAAGGGGAGAGGGGAGGGAAGGGAAGAAAATTTGCAACTCAAGAACATGTAGAATTAAGTGTTGTAAACTAAAAATAAAAAAATCTAATTAAAATAAATAAATTCTTGAACTTCTTAAAAAAAAATTCAGATATCTTGGAGCCACAGTTAGGATCACACAAGATTTAGCAGCTTCCATGTTAAAGCAGCAGAGGACTTGAAATATAACATTCTAGAAGGCAAAGGAGCTAGGATTACGACCAAGAAATAACCTAGCCAGAAAAACTGAGTATAATTCTTCAAGGGGAAAAAAAATGGATAATGAAATAGAATAATTTTCAAGCATTCCTAATGAAGAGACCAGAGCTGAATGGAAGATGTGGCATTCGAGCATAAGACTCAAGAGAAGCATTAAAAGGAACACCTTGAAGAGAAATCATGAGGGACTCAATAAAGTTAAACTGTTTACTTTCTTGTGTGGGAAAACGGTACTTGTAACTCCCTAAGAACTTTATTAATCATTGTTAGAGTTAGGAGTCTACATAGATAAAGAGCATGAATGTGAGTTTTATGTTGAGATGATCTCAAAAACAAGGAGGGCTGAAAAAGAGGGTGACGCACTGGGAGAAAAGGAAAGGAGAGGAAGAAGAGGGAAAATTGTCTCACATAAAAGAGGCAAGCAAGGAAGAGCTTCTACAGTGAAAGGGGAAATGGGAGTGGCAGGCAATATTTGAACCTCACTCTCATCTGAATAGGTTCAAATGTATACACACACTCTCACACTCACATATACTTCGGTATAGAAATCTACCTTACCCAGCAGAGAAGTAGGAGGGAAAGGGTTGTTGTGTGTTTGTTCTTCGTTCTCGAAGAGAACCAGGATATCAGGGAGATGATGACATGACTTGCAGTTGACTTTGATTTGAGTGAGGGAGGGCTGTGCGAGGTCAACAGCCTTACTTTGTTCTCTAAAGCCATCTGGGTCCCGTGGCCCGATATTTACCAGAAAGACTAGAGATGGCCCAGGATGCATTGGGAGACCCTGGCCTTTTCAAGCTAAGGTCTTTTCAGGTTCTCACTTTGAGTGAGAAAACACCCATTCAGTGATAATTTTAACAGGAAGGAAGAGAAAAATATTTGGAGGGTGGAGGGAAGGAGAGGAAGGTTAGGGAAAATTATTTGATATAATCAAGAGTATGCAAGTAGAAGTTAATTTAAAGAGGGAGGAAAGAATGGGGGAGCAGCTGAGATATGAACCTCACTCTTATCTGAACTCATCAGTGGAAGACAGAATACACATACATACAGTGGGCACATACTGGATCGAAGGGTGTGCACAGTTTTATGGCCCTTTGGGCATAGTTCCAAATTGCTCTCCAGAATGGTTGGACGAGTTCACAGCTCCACCAATCACTGAACATTTATTAACTGCTTGCTATGTGCTGGGTACTGTGTTAAATGATACAAATAAGAAAAAGAAAGACAGACCCTCAGACTCTCCCTTCAAAGAGTTTACAATCTAGTGAGAGAAGACAAGTCACAAAATAAAGCTGAAAAGGCGGGGCTGAGGGGGGTGTCATGTTCCATGGAGTTAAGCAGCGCTGCTGATGGAAAATGGAGAATTGATGAACATAGAGTGCAGGTTGAAACTTTTTTTCCCGATTTGGAAGGTAGAGGGCAGGGAAAGTGGCTAAGGTTGCAGTTTGTTTTGCATGACTATACATACGTATTAGGGAGATTTTGCAAAGGCAGAATTGACAGGCTTTTGCAACATATTGGATATGGGGGGGAGGGGGCAGTGTGAAAGCGAGAGTAAGGAATCCAGGGTTATTCCTAGGTTGTGAGCTTGAGGGCCTGTAAGGATAGTGGTGCCTTCTAGAATAATAGGGAGGGAGGGTTTAGGGAGAAAGATAGTACGTTCTATTGTGGACCTGTTTAATTTAAGGTGTCTAATGGACATCCATTTTGAGAGGTTTGAAAGGCAGTTGGAGATGAGAAATTGGAAGTCAACAGAGGATTTTGGACGGGATAAGTAAATTTGAGAATTGTCATCATAGGGATGGTAATTAAATCCATATGAGCTAATGAGATTACCAGTGAAGTAAAGCAGAGGAAGAAGAGAAGAGGACCCAGGACAGAACCCTGAGGGGCACCTATGGTTACAGGACATGATCTTGAGGAGGACCCAGCAAAGCAGACAGAGAAGGAGCAGTTGGATAGAAAGGAGGAAAGCCAGGAGAAAGTGGTGTCCTGAAAACCTAGAGAGAAGAGAGTATCAAGGAGGACAGCGTCAAAGACTGCAGAGAGGTCAAAGAGAATGGGAATAAGAAAAGGTCATTGGATTTGGCAACTTAAGAGATCATTAGAAACTTTAGAGAGAGCACTTTGGTAGAATGATAAAGTGAGAAACTGGATCGTAAGGGATTTGGAAAAGAGTGAGAGGAGAGAAAGTAGAAATTCCTATTATAGATGGCCTATCCATAGGTTTCTGAGTTGTCCAAGAGCCTTTTAGGCTCCTTTTGGTCTCTTTATTTGTTAATTCAAAATTGTGCTTTCCAGTCATTTTCATCATCTTTTCCTGTTTACATCAAGGTACAGAATAACTTAATTTTAAAGATCTTGTCCAGTCCTCATATAATTTCTACTTAATCTCATCTGCAGCAGATGTTAATTCATAAGTTGCAGTTATCTTTGTGGTAGTCAGGCAGCTTGCTCTCAAAATCACTGCAAAGCAAGATGATTAAGTATACTTTGAAATGGTGTTTCATATTGCCTTTTGGCATTGAATGAAGCCATGTCGAAATCTCATATTTGCTATTTTTAAGAGGGACCTATAAGCCATGTTTTCTGGTACATTTATAACCATGCCAATATGGTATAGGTCAGTTTCTCCAACATTGTGTCATTTAGTCCCTGGACAAAGATCATATGTTGAATGTCAGTATTTATATTAATTTTGTAAAATGTCTTAGAATTATGGAAGTACAGAAGTTTGAAGGCTGTCTTGTATTTCTGATTCAGGGGTTACCATGGCCAAAAAGAAAATCATCTATTTGTCAGCCTTCTACTGAACAAGCCTTTTCTGCGCTTAGCTGGGTTAATTCTTAGGTAGCAAACGTGTCTCACTGTGTACACTAATAAATTAGAAAATTAAAATGCATTCCTTCAGTAGAAAATTATTAATCATGTGCAGCAGTGTTAAACATTATAGGAAATTCGTAATATATTTTAAAGAAAATGATAGATAAAATGTGTTTCCAAGAGGATGTAAATGTATTGCTGACAATGCTCTTTCATTTGCTTAAATTTTCATGTTCTTCATAAACACTTCATTTTAGTAGTAACAACTTGATGGGAGCTTTTCCTACAATTATGTTCTCTAAGCCTCTTTCAGTTATTTTTGATCTTCTAGTGGTTTATGATTCTTTTGGATTCCTTCCTAATCTAGAGTTCCAGACTGCCCTAATAACTTGGCCAGAGAGCCACAGTGTTAGGTCCATGTCCTAATTAATTTTGACCACTTCAAATTACAAAAACAACATTGGATACTCCCCTTCCTTTTTCTTGTAATATATCCATCTTCACCTTTGTAAATGGAATTTAAAGGTGCTTCCCTGATCGTGTCCAGAAATATTTAGGGAGTTTCTAATGTGCATGATGACTTGAGGTCAGGGATATAACAACTGTATCCTTTTTTCTCTACTTTGACATTTGTGTAATTACCAGGAGAAATAATAGAAAGAAGTTCATTTTAAGATCTAATATAACAGTTTTGCAGTATAGAAGAGAGAGCACTGGATTTGGAGTCAGGACAGTTATTTCCATCATGCCTCTGACACTAATTGTGTGAGCGCAGTCAAATCACTTAACCTCTTAGCCTCAGTTTCCACATCTATAAAATGTGAATGATATTCTAGTAGTGATTGTGGATCAAATAAGATAATGTGTGCAAAGAACTTTGCAAAATTTAAAGTGCTATATGTTAATAGATAATTACTAAATAATGATAGGATGTAAACAAAGCCATGATGAAGAATCATAATACTTAAACTTTGGAAAGGCACCTGAGTTAGACTCACGACCCCACAGTTTAAGAAGCACTGAAAAGTCATGAATGGAAAAAGTTTAAAAAGCCCTGACTTAGAGCATCTCTGAGAAGTGATCATCCAACAGTGAATTCAGTATTTCCTAAAGCTATCCTTTTTTGGACAGCTATTAGAAAAGTAGTAAACTTTGTATCTTGAACAAAATGATCAGTCATTTTCATGCAACAACTATATTGCTAAATAAGTTTCTTGCCATTTTTGTTTTCCAGAGGAGGAATATTCCAATGAAGCCACCAGATGAAATTAAGGTATGATATAGTGAAGGAAGTGAATGGCTTATCCATCAGGTTGCAGTTGGAAGAGTTAACATCAACTTTGGGATCAGATTTATTTTTAAATGTCTTAACATATATATTATTTTGCCTAGAAATGAATTAAAATTTTGACAGGTCAAATTGGGTGATGCACCATCTGCCAAAATGTTGTTTTGCCCTATGCCCTTCAGTGTAAGAGCATGTAAAATGCAAATTCCAGCTTTTGAAATCCAGAATTTCCATTATCAAAGCAAAGTCCTTGAGTAACTATAGCAGAAGCCAGATGTGTACCTGCATCCTTCAAGAAGCGTAAAACAAGGAGAGTCCAATAATCGGTATGAGATGGGGGAAGAGGGCTTGGGATAGAATGCTAACAGCTAGTATCGGCTTTGATGCTATAGGTCCTACCCGTTATAAAGGATGAGCACAAATTGCGCCCTACCTGTCCAGATTCCTCCAAACAAATGATGGTAAGAGCACATGTGTTCTATCATTCTTGTGGTTTTTTTAAGCCAGCAAGACAGTGTCTGGTGGTTGCAGTACTCCATCCACTACAGATGAAACATTGTTTCATGACCATCTTCATTCCCTAATGTCATTTAGTTACTATAACTTTTAAACCACTTTGGTCATTTGTGCATGTATCATACAGTGTTTTTATTAATCACTTCCCTGGTGTTGATGTGTCTGTCTCCCTCTCTCTCTTCTCTCTCTCTCTCTCTCTCTCTCTCTCTCTCTCTCTCTCTCTCTCTCTCTCTCTCTCCCTCTCTCCCTCTCTCTCTCTCTCTCTCACACACACACACACACACACACACACATCTTTGAGTGGAGGTATTCTGTTCAAGTTACACTAGAGTTTGAATTTTAAAAATTTTTGCTTTCTGCTTTAATTGTTGTTAAGGCACCTCTGAGCCTGGTCTTATTGCATTCTTCAAGTAAAATCCCATCATTTTTTCCCTCCTTCTGCTATTAAAATGAAGTTCTATTTGTCCAGAATGCTTCAGGAACGGCATGTTCTGATTTAATTGAATATTATGGTTAATTGAAAATGATCGTATTTACCAGACACTGGTATCCTATCCTTTTTACTGTAAATGTATTATTTGGTAGTCTAACTTGGAAACTTCACAGTTACTTCAACCAGAAATCTGCGATTGGATATTGGATTATTCTATCGATTATAAATTAAGAAGGATAGGTGGCTAAGTGCACTGTATAAGTGAACCGTCATAGGATACTGCAACTTAGTGGGGCCAGTACAGGACCAGGATGATACCTTAGTATTATTTCCATGTTACAGATGAGGAAATGGAGACTTAGATTTAGTGACTTCCTGATGGTCGCAAAACTAGTAAGCGCTGGAACCAGGAGTTAATACCAGGTCTTTTGGAGTCTTTTGACTGCAAACTTAGTGCTCTTTCCAGCTTATCATGTTGCCCTCCAAAGAAAATTAAGAGATCTTTGAGGAATGTGTCACTTTAAAGGAATCTCACCAAGCTACAAAAGTAATACTTAAGTGGATCGGTGAGTCTTGTCACTGTTCCCATCCACAGAATCTGCATCCTGCAGAATTCTTGTTCCTTTCTTACTAAAAGTCTTTTGGTAAATCTTCCATAGAAGATCTATACATCGTAGGTCACAGAGTCCTGCAAAGCACTCAAGCCAGCTGTTTCACTCCTTATTACATGATCTACCCTCCCTTTTCCCCCAATTATATAAATCCTCGATGTCATCTCTTTTACGATACTTAGCGCAAAAATTATTGATGATATTTGACAGCATACTTAGACATACGTAGACTTGAATCTTTCCATTGTCCTTGGAGCACCTTCAGTCTTTAATCTTCCAAGATCATGTTCTTTGATTGCTAACTCTAGCATCTCTAGGAGGAGAGGGGAATGGGGGAGGGAATATGTGCCAGGTGCTGTGCTAAGCACCTTTAAAAAAAATTTGGTTCTCCAACAATCCTGGAAGGTAGGTACTAGTATTATCCCCATTTTACGGGTGAGGAAACTTAGGCTCAGGTTGCCCATGGTCACATAGTATCTGAGGCCACATCTGAACTAGGGTCTTCCCGACTTCAGGGCCAGTTCTGTATCTACTGTGTCACCACCTGCCTCTGAGAAAATAGTAGAATTAAAAAGACAGGTTTCTAATATATCAGGCAGCATGGAATCATATAAAAGTGCTGTACAGCTTCTGAGGAGTCCACATACTGATGGACTACCTGGGTAGGCTACCTGTCCAATTGCTTGTCAAAATTCACCAATATGTGTTTTGTTTTTTATCCAGTTTTTTTTTTTAAATCTAATATAGACGAATAGGTTGATATCTTTTGAGTGAGTGTGAATCCCTGCAGTGTTCCAGGGCTTAATGTAGTCGTCACAATGTCACCCATAAACAGGAGCATCTAGACCAGGTGCTCATAACTGTTAACTTTTTTTAAACCATATTTTGATAATTATATTTCCAAATATTTGGTTTCCTTCGTAATCCTATGTATTTTAATTTTTGCATTTAAAAACATTACCTGAGAAGGGTTCCATAGGCTTCATCCAGTTGAAAAAGGACTCTATGACACACATACACACAAAGGTTAAATATCCCTGGTTTAGAGAATTTGGCCATTAATAAGCAACCCCACTTTTACTTGGTCTTTATGAAGGACATCATCTATGATTCTGGTTAGATCTTACATGATGCTAATACTCAGCGATGGTTGAAAAAAATTACCTTTCTAATTTTGTTCCATGGAGTTTTCTTTTTCTCCATATACTTACAGGCATTCTTTTCATTTTTTCTTCCTTCCCTTCTGTAATCCAACTCTTGATCAGCCATCTCAGGAAAAATGTGTATCCTCTCTCCCTCTCCCTCATTTATGTGTCTGTGAGGATGATGTCTGCTTTTGTTTTCTCATCTTTTCTTGAAGAATACTCTTCAACATTCTAATAAAGATTTTATATAGACAATAAAATAAGCACATAATTGGGTCAACCTCATTTAGTAAGAGTACATATTCAAGATATTTTGTTTTGGAATCTTTATCTTTCTTATCTTTAAGATAGCTCAAAAATAAATCACTTAGTGTCTTAAGATTATATCACCTACAGCACAGTGTCTTTGGCTTATATGTTCATCCACTCTTCTCAAAT